>NW_024431156.1:0-4999 GCF_017639785.1 Mesocricetus auratus
ACATCACCCCAGATGACGTCACGGGAGAGGCACAGTTTAAACGGTTAACTCCAACTGACAGCGACAGTTAACTCCAACTGACAGCGACAGTTAACTCCAACTGACAGCGACAGTTAACTCCAACTGACAGTGGATGTCAGCGCCATCTTCTAACGGCAATAGCGATAGCGAGGGCGGCTCCTCACATCTCCCCTATTCATTTATTTTTGAAGCAATAGGACACCCACAACTTTGGAGTGGAGATAGAGGTCAAATCCCCATGTGCAAATTCGGAACATGTACAAAGCTCCTCTCCAGGGTCTTATCCCCAGAGGAAGTCCTGACCAGTCCGATGTCTTTTTTCTGGGGGAAGGAGATCATGACATAGAACCTTCATGCAAGATGACTTATCTCCCAGGAGAAAGTCGTTATACCGCAGACCTCTCCTGTGCAGTGCTTAGCCTTGCAACTCCTTGGGCTGCTGAAGCCTACCCACTCTATCCCGTGCAATGAGACTAGCCTCGTGGGGTGCAAGAGCTGGGAGGCCAGCGACCTATTGCTTTAACATGGTTAACCAAATGTCAGGGATGCTCCGTGTTCTAAGGCAGCAAGTGCTTGTGCCACCACCACTTTCTCCTTTTGTTTGGGCTCTGAGCGCACACACCATCCAAAGCATCAACACTATTCCACAGCAGAGAACTAGGCTAAATGATCCTACCCCCACCCATTCCTTAAAATAAGAAAATGCAGATGAAATCCAGGGGGAGAGGTCTTCCATCAGAGAAAGATCCAGATGCGTCGAATTCACTTGCAGGATCGCCATTCTCAACTCACGGAGTGTCTGCTCAAACTCAAAAGTCCAATTCTGTAATAAATGTTGAGACAGAGCTTTTGACAGGTTAGCTGCTCTTGTAAAATTCTCATATTGTACTAAGTGACACAAAGGCCAGGCAACTTTGTTCACATCCCAATTTGGCCATCTGCCACAATATATCCAATTGTTCCTGAACCAAATTAATCTGTTGGTTTACCAACATCAGGCCTCCTTGTATCTGAGAATTGGCAGTGGCCTGTTTATCTAGGACCATGGTCACAGTGGCCTATAGTTCATTAATGGTTTGAGTTGTCTGCACAGTGGCAGAAAGTGCAAGGGCCGAGGCGGTAACCGAAGCAGTAACCGCGGCGGTGGCTATCAGGCCCACAATAATAGCAGAGATCCCAAAAATCTCGCTTTTCCCTAAACAAACTCAAATTACTTGGCGCCTCAACAGGAGCTGGAATAAATCGAGGCATGCGCATTACCAAAGCAAAAGGGTGCTTAATAGCATCCCAGCATAATGCATAAAAACAATTCTAAGCAGAACAATTTATTTCTTTCTGATTCTTACCTAAGGTATCATTACTCACAACCCAAATAAAGGGCAGCTGAATAATTAGTTCTCTTAAAAGGGGTATACTTAACATTGGAGGAGGACCAATCAGATGATCCAGAGCTCTGTCCCTCACTCAGACTGTTGCCTAATGCCCCTTTCCAATCAAAAGTAATCTGTCCCTTCTCACTATCATAGGAGAAAGATCAGTACAGCTTCCATTAATTCAAAAGGATTAGCATTAGATCTTTCTGGATCCATATGAATAAAATTATCCTTTAATGAAGAAATCACAGTAAAGCACAAGCTTCCTACTAATGACAAGGTTCTCTCATCCTGAAAACTCTGTATCTGAGGATCTAAAGGCAAAAAGGCAAGCCCCAACTCTCTATTATTTGTGAAAAATCTAGGGAACACCTGGGCATTCTGCATCACTGGCATCGGTAGGGGGAAGGTAGACATGATGGCCCACCGTAACTCTCCCATCATACTAGGAACCATCATCCCGAGTAGGAGAGTCTTCATCACCCACTTGGCCTCCATCCTTCTTATTCTGGAGTTGTGAAGGAGCTCTTCGAGTGAGTCTTTCAGGGATCCACAGGGGGTTTTCTTCCTCCTGTGGAAAAACACACACAGCTCCCCTGGATCTTATAAGAATAGGATCCGGGCCTTTCCAGAGATCAGTCAAGACATCTTTCCATTTTACCATTTCTTTTGGCCTATCAGGCTCTAAACTGTGGCGATCAGCCGCAGTGTGGCCTTGGGCATCACAGTTCAAGAAATTAAGGGTAAAAAGTGCCATGGATACAGCAACTCTTGGTACCGAGGGTAGAACATCCTCAATACTCCCCTTTTGTTTAATCAGATATGATTTGAGTGTACGATGGGCACGTTCCACAATGCCCTGTCCTTGAGGGTTATAAGGTAGGCCAGTTAGATGGGTAACATCCATTTGCCGACAAAACTGTCGGAATTTTTGAGAGGTATATGCTGGTCCATTGTCTGTTTTTAAAATTCTGGGTTTTCCCTAAGCACTCCAGGCCTCAAGGCAATGTTGAATCACATATGAGGCCTTTTCCCCTGTTAGGGGTGTGGCAAACATTACGCCAGAACAGGTGTCAACAGAAACATGAACATATTGAAGCCTTCCAAAAGAGGGAATATGAGTAACATCCATCTGCCACATCTGCAATGGTCTAATGCCACGTGGGTTTATTCCCATGTGGGGAGTAGGTAAGAATTCGCAGCAATTCTGGCATTGAGTAACAATTTCCCTAGCCTCTTTCCTGGATAGAGCAAAACGACGGCGCAAGGTCTCAGCCGTCACATGAAAGCGCTTATGGAATTCTTTTGCTGCTTGTGCATGGGTAGACAAGGCAGCGGCCACCAGCTTTGTAGCCTTGTCCGCTAAGTCATTCCCTAAGGACATGGGACCTGGGAGTCCAGAATGTGCTCGGACATGGGTAATGAAAACAGGAAATCTCCTATTTAACAAGGCAGCTTGTATCTTCTGAAAGATGTTAGCAACTCTGCTGGAGGATCTTATTATTCCAGCTATCTCAAGGAGATTAACTGCATTAACCACATAAGAGGAATCTGATACAATATTGAGGGGTCCTGGAAAAGCCTCAAGAACCTCCAGTACTATCAGACATTCTACAACTTGAGGTGAAGTTTCATTATATTGTTTAGATATAACCCTATCCTTGACCACATAAGCTCCCATACCAGTTTTTGATCCATCAGTGTACACCACAGTCCCATCTGGGAGTGGGTCTTTAGCTGTCACTTGTGGAAACACTATAGCCTGGTTTAGGGCAAACTGTAAAATTGGATGCTTTGGAAAATGATTATCAATTTGTCCTGAAAAGGAAGTAACTAAAACTGCCCAATCACTAGATGTGGCTGCCAAGGTCTGAACTTGTGCAGCAGTATAAGGCACAATCAAGGAATCAGGATCCCTGCCAAAATGTGTAACAGCTGCTTTTATTCCGCGAAGCGCGAGCTGTGCAACAGCATCAGGGTACCAGTCAATAATCTTAGCAGGGGAAGCATTTGGATGAATCCAAAGTAATGGTCCATGTTGCCACAGGACTGCAGTTGGCAATTGAGCTGTCTTAAAAACACACAGATTAAAAGGTAGTGACTCCTCAATTCGTTGTAATTGTGCTTCCTGTAAGGCCTCTTCCACCATCTGTAAGGCTCGGTGGGCGGCAGGGGTAAATTTTCTGGGTGAGGAGATATGAGGCTCACCCTCCAGGAGATCGAAGAGGGGTTTTAGATCAGCAGATGGAATTTTTAAAAAGGGCCTCAACCAATTTATATCTCCCAGAAGTTTCTGAAAATCATTTAATGTTTGTAAGTGGTCTTTGCGAATTTCTATTTTCTGAGGAACTATATTTTTGGGAGTAATCTTTGAGCCCAAAAAGAGCCCTGTATCTGCAATTTGAACCTTTTCTGAGGCAATCTCTAATCCCCACTGTTTTAATTCAGCCACCAGCATGGGAAAAGCCTTTTGTAAAACATCTAACTCTTGTGACAAATAAGAATATCGTCCATATAATGGATAACGATTAAAGATGTAAATTGCTTCCTAATTGGCTCCAAAGCCTCCTGCACATATAGCTGACATATTGTTGGGCTATTGGCCATGCCTTGCGGCAGTACCTTCCACTGAAATCTCTTGTCTGGTTCCATATGATTAAGAGAAGGGATAGTGAAGGCAAACCTTGGTCTATCCCGTGGGTAAAGTGGAATAGAGAAGAAACAATCCTTAATATCTATAATAATAAGCTTCCAATCTTGAGGAAGTGCAGAAAGCAAAGGAAGGCCTCTTTGAACAGGGCCAAAAAGATGCATCTGATTGTTAATGGCCCGCAGGTCGTGGAGTAATCTCCACTTCCCAGATTTCTTCTTAATAACAAAAATTGGTGTATTCCATGGGGAGGTAGAAGGCTCTAGATGCCCCAGCCGTTCCTGTTCTTGCACTAATCTTGTGACAGCCTCTAATTTTTCAGAGGATAGAGGCCATTGAGAGACCCATAACGGCTCCTCTGTTTTCCATGGTATGGGTCGTGAAGCCTCAACGGCCCCTAAATAAAACCCAGTCCTTTTCTACCCCGATTTCCGTGTTGTGTAATGGGTTTTATTCTGCCTTGTTCTTGCCTACCCAAGCCTCTACCCTTTGTATACCCCATCTTTGCCATAATGGCTGATGCCTGGGGGAGTATTCATTAGTTAGGGTCATGCCCATGGCTTGTAACACATCCCGTCCCCATAAATTTACAGGAGTGGCAACACATAGGGGGTAAAACATCCCTGTTTGCCCTCAGCATTCCGCCAGGTTAAGGCTGAGGCACTGATGGCAGGAGAGGACTGGTATCCAAGACCTTGTAGAGAATGAGATGAAACAACAGTGGGCCAAGACTTCGGCCACCAATGGAGTGAAATAATGCTTTTGTCTGCTCCCGTATCCATTATCCCTTCAAATTCTTTTCCATTAATTAACAATTTTATTGTAGGTCTCTCATTTAGGGGTATAGCCAGATAGGCTGAATCACTTCCAGAAGATCCCATAGCCCTTTTTTGTAAAGTGTAGGTTTCTCCATCCCCCGAGGGAGGGCAGCAACACCAGTTGTGCAATTCTATCT
>NW_024431157.1:0-21717 GCF_017639785.1 Mesocricetus auratus
CTTGAATGCACTGGAAAGGATTCTTAGACCCAAACCCACCAGGAAAGGAAGAGACTCCACAAATTCCCACTGAAAGAAATGAAGGGAAGAAGGCAATATAAAATCACAGTTAACAACAGAGGAAAATGTATGAAACCACCAGAGTCTAGATACTCTACAACAGCAAGACCTGAACATACCAACACAGACGAAACAGAAAAGAATGACCTTCAAAACAACATGCTGAAACTGATAAAGGCCCTCAAAGAGAATATGAGAAAATCCCTTAAAGAAATGGAAGAACACACAAACCAAAAAAATGTAAGAAATCAACAAATCTCTTAAGGAAAGCCAAGAAAATCAAACAGATGAAGGAAACAATTCAAACGGTTCAAGACCTGAAAACCAAAATGGAGACAATAAGAAAAACACAAACTGAGGTAATGCTGGAAATCGAAAAGCTGAAAAAACAATCAGGAATTACAGATGCAAGCTTAACAAACAGAATACAAGAGATGGAAGACAGAATCTCCTGCATTGAAGATAAACTATAAGAAATAGACTCATCGTAAAAAGAAAGTCTTAATTCCAACAAATCCTTAACACAAAATACCCAGGAAATATAGGACACCATGAAAATAACAAATCTAAGAATAATAGGTAATAAAGAAGGCAAAGAAGTCCAACTCAATGGTATAGAAACATATTCAACAAAAATCATAGAATAAAATTTTCCCAACCTGAAGAAGGAGATGCCTATGAAACTACAAAAAGCTTACCGAACACCAAATAGACTGGACCAAAAAAAAGTCCCCTTGCCACATAATAATCAAAACACCAAACATACAGAATAAAGAAGGAATATTTAAAGCAGTAAAGGAAAAAGGCCAAGTAACATATAAAAGCAAACCTATCAGAATTATACCTGTCTTCTCAATGGAAACTATAAAAGCCAGAATATCTTGGATAGATGTTCTGCAAAAACTAAGAGACCACACATTCCAACCCAGACTACTATTCCCAGAAAAACCCTCAATCACTATAGATGGAGAAAACAAGACATTCCATGACAAAACCAGATTTATGCAATATGTGTCCACAAATACAGCTTTACAGAAAGTTCCAGAAGGAAAACTCTGACCTAAGGAAGTTAACTACACTCAAAATAACATGGGCAATAGATAATCTACCTTAACCAGAGATCAGAAATAGGAGAATAACTCAACATAAAACCACCATCAAAAACTAATCCAAAGCAAACAAGAATCAACAATCAATGGTCATTAATATCCCTGAATATCAATGGTCTTAACTCACCTATAAAAAGACACAGGCTAACAGAATGGATATGAAGACAAAATCCATCCTTCTGCTGCATACAAGAAACACACCTCAATTTCAAAGACATGTGCTACCTTAACGTTAAGAGTTGGGAAAAGACTTTCCAATCAAATAGACATAAGAAGCAAGCGGGTGTAGCTATACTAATATCTAACAAAATATACTTCAAACTAAAATTAATCAAAAGAGATGAAGAAAGACATTTCATATTCATCATAGGAAAAATCCATCAGGAAGACGTCTCAATTCTGAACATATATACCACAAATATAAAGGAACACATGATCAAAAAAGACACATTACTACAACTAAAATCACACATTAAACCACACACACTTATAGAGGAAGACTTCAACACACCACTCTCAACACTGGACAGGACTACCAGACAGAAACTTAACAAGGAAACACAGGAATTAACAGAACTTATCACCCAATGGGTAAAACAGTAATCTATAGAACATTCCACACAAACGTAAAAGAATATACCTTCTCAGCACGACACGGAACCTTCTCTAAAATTGAACAAATACTTGGCAGTAAAGCAAACCTCAATAGCTACAAAAAATTGGAATACCCCACTGTACACTTTCAGACCACCATGGTTTAAATTAGAATTCACAGTCAACAAAGACTACAGAAACCTCACAAACTCATGGAAACTGAACAATGCTCAATTGCATCACAACTGGGAAAAGGAAAAAATAAAGAAAGAAATAAAAGACTTCCTATGATTCAATGAAAATGAAAGCACAATATACCCAAAATTTTGGGATACATTTAAAGCAGTTCTAAGAGGAAAATTCATAGCACTAATGCCCACATGAAGATACTGGCAATTTGCCACACTAGATAATTAACAGAACACCTAAAAGCTCTAGAACAAAAAGAAGCAAACTCACCCAGGAGGAGTAGACACCAGGAAATAATCAAATTGAGAGCTGAAATCAATAAAGTAGAAACAAAGAAAACAATACCAAGAAGCAATGAAAAAGAGTTGGTTCTTTGGGAAAATCAACAAGATAGACAAACCTCTATCAAACCTAACAAAGAGAAAGAGAGAGAGAGAAAGGATGCTAATTAACAAAATCAGAAATGAAAAAGGGGACATAACAGACACTGGGGAAAGCCAAAGAATCACCAGGTCATACTTTGAAAATCTGTACTCCACTAAATTGGAAAATCTGAAGGAATGGATCATGTTCTGGATAGACATCACTTACCAAAATTAAATCAAGAAGAGAAAATATTTAAACAGAACTATATCCCTTAAAGAAATGGAAGGAGCCTTAAAAAGTCTTCCAACCAAGAAAAGTTCAGGGCCAGATGGTTTGGAATTCTACCAAAAATTCAAGGAAGAGCTAATACCAATACTCCTCAAATTGTTCCACACAATAGAAATAGAAGGATCACTGCCACGTTCTTTTTACCATTCTACAATTACATTAGTAGGTAACCAAACAAACACACAACCAAGATAGGGAATTACAGATCAATCTCCCTCATTAACACTGATGCAAAAATACTCAATAAAATACAGGCAAATCGATTACAAGAAAACATCAGAAAAAATTCATAAACCATGATCAAGTAGGCTTCAACCCAGGGATGCAGGGATGATTAAAACATATGTAAATCCATCAATGTGATTCACCATATAAAGAATTTGAAAAGGAAATACCACATGATCATCTGACTAAATGCCGAAAAAGTCTTTGACAAAAACCAACATCCTTCATGATAAAGGTTTTGGAGTGATTAGGAGTAACAGGAACATACGTAAATATAATAAAAGCAATATACAGCAAACCAACAGCCAGCATCAAACTAAATGGAGAGGAACTGAAGGCGAGTCCTCTAAAATCAGGAAAAAGACAAGGATGCAAACTCTCTCCATATCTCTTCAATATTGTACTCGAAGGTATAGCTAGAGCAATAAGAAAACAAAAGGAGATCAAGGTGATACGAATTGGAATGGAAGAAGTCAAACTTTCACTATTTGCAGATGATATGATAGTCTATGTAAGTGAAGCAAAGAATTCTGCCAGGAAACACCTATAGCTGAAAAATATCTTCAGCAATGTATCAGAATACAAAATTAACTCAAAAAAATCAGTAGCCCTACTATATATAGACAATAAAGGGGATGAGAAAGAATTCAGACAAATGTCACCTTTTACAATAGCCATAAACTCCATAAATTATCTTGGGGTAACTAATGAAACAGGTGAAAGACCTGTATAACAAGAACTTTGAGTCTTTCAAGAAAGAAATTGAAGAAGATACCAGAAAATGGAAAGATCTCCCATGCTCTTGGATAGATAGGATCAACGTGGTAAAAATAGCAACTTTACCATAAGCAATCTACAGATTCAATGCAATACCTTTCAAAATACCAGAACAATTTTTCACCTATATCACAAGGACAATACTCACCTTTATATGGAAAAACAAAAGACCCAGGATAGCCAAAGCAACCCTGTACAATAAAGGAACTTCCAGAGGCATCACCATCCCTGACTTCAAGCTCTATTATAGAGCTATAGTCCTGAAAATAGCTTGGTATCAGAACAAAAGCAGACAGGTAGATCAATGGAAATGGAATTGAAGACACTGATATCAACCCACACACCTTTGAACACCTGATCTTTGACAAAGAAGCTAAAAGTATACAATGAAAAAAGAGCACCTTTAACAAATGGTGCTGGAGAAACTGGAGTCTGGAATGTAAAAGACAACAGATAGACACATATCTATCATCATGTACAAAACTTAATTCCAACGGATCAAATACTTCAACATCAATCCAGCCACACTGAATATCCTAGAGGAGAAAGTGGGAAGTACCCTTGAACGAATTGGTACAGGAGACCACTTCCTGAACATTAACACCAATATCACAGACACTGAGATCGAAAGTTAATAAATGGGACCTCCTGAAACTGAGGAGCTTCTGCAGGGCAAAGGACACAGTAAACAAGACAAAAGTGCAGTCCACAGAATTAGAAAAGATATTCACAAATCCCACATCTGACAGAGGACTGATCTCCAAAATTTACAAAGAACTCAAGATGTAAGCATCCAGAACACCAAAGGATCCAATTAAAAATGGTGTACAGAACTGAATAGAGAATTCTCAATAGAGGAATCCAAAATGGCCAAGAGACACTTGGGAAAGTGCTCAACATCTTTAGCCATTAGGGAAATGCAAATCAAAACAACTCTGAGATACCAACTCACTCATGTCAGAATGGCTCAAATCAAAAACACCAACGACAGTGTATGCTGTAGAGTATGTGGTAAAAGAGGAACACTCCTCCATTGCTTGTGGGAATGCCCATTTGTGCAGCCACTTTTGAGATCAGTATGGAGATTCCTCAGAAAAATGGAAATCAGTCAACTGCAAGATCCTGCAATTCCACTCTTAGTCACATACCCAAAATATGTACATTCATACAATAAAGACATCTGCTCAACTATGTTCATAACAGCATTATTTGTAATGGCTAAAACCTGGAAAGAACCTAAATGCCCCTCAACTGAAGAGTGGATAGAGAAATTGTGGTACATTTACACAATGGAGTACTACTCAGCAGAAAAAAAAAACAATGGAAACTTGAAATGTGCAAGCAAATGGATGGCACTGGAAGAAACAATCCTGAGTCAGGTAACCCAATCACAAAAAGACAAACATGGTATGTACTCACTCATATATGGATTTTAGACATGGAGGAGTGCATTGTCAGCCCACTATCCCACCACCAGAGAGTCTGCAGTTCAGGGAGGACCCTAAGATAGATATGCATGATAACCCAGAGAAGGGTTATGGGATACGATCTCCTTATTAGATTGGTGATGTGGAGAATTACAGGGCAGAAGGAGATGGGAGAAAGAGACGGAGAGAAGAGGAGGAAAGAGGACGACATGGGAGAGCAGGAAAGTTGAGCCAGGGTAAGTATAGAGGAGAAACGGATGGGAGATACCATAAAAGAGGGAGCCATTATAAGTTGTAGGAGAGATCTGGCACTAGTGAAATATTCACAGATGTACAGGAATGATGCCAACTGGCATTAAGTCTACATTAAATGCCCTCCCATGATGGTGTGACTGATTACTATCTTATATGCCATCCTAGAACTCTCATCCAGTGGCTGATGGAGAGAGAATTAAACACCCAAAGCTGTGAACCAAATTGAAAGCCTGAAACCCACTTACAAAGAGGAGTGATGACCAAGGAAATCGGGATGGGGCTGGCGAGGCCCACAAGGGGAATCACATGGACCTCAGACTGATGAATGGGGGGCCAGCATGAGACTGATCCAAACATACTCCCACTGAACATGAGTGACAGAGAGGAGGTCTTGGTAATCTGTGGGACCTTGGATAGTGGCTCAGTATTTATTCCTGGCATACAGAGGGCCGCTGTGAGCCCATGTCATGTGGAGGGATGCTCTCTCAGCCTGGACATATGGGGAAGAACCTGGACAATTCCTTGGATGATGTGACAGATTCTGGAAATCCCTCATAGAGGCTCTTGCCCTCCCTGGGGTATGGAGGGGGGATGGAGTGGGATTGAGAGTTTGGGAGGATTGGAGGTTGGGGGAGCAGCAGAGGGAGAGAGAACTGAAAGTGACATGCATAAAAAATTAAATAAAAATATGGAAAAATGAAATCAAATGAAACAAAACAAAATAAAACAAAACAAAATACTATATTCTCAGCCACACATGAGTGATGCAGGCCTTTAATTCCAGCACTGGGAAGGTTGAGGTGGGGAGATTTCTGTGATTTCAAGGCCAGCCTGGTCTACAGATCGAGATACATGACAGGCACCAAAGCAATACGGAGAAATCCTGTCAAGAAAATCCCTCAAAAAGAGAATATTATCTTGGTTTTGCTATATCCAGATGGTTATTTTTTTCTTTGTTTTAATATGTGGGTTCTGATTTTGTTTTTCTTCTCCCAGAAATTGGTTTTGATGTAGCCAAAACTTAAATATATCAAATAAAGGAAAAAATCTGTATAAAAATTGTTCAAAATAGTTGTTCAGGTATTGGTGTTTTATCTTTTGAGAATTTCTCTTTATTTATATACTCCATATTTATTTCAAAAATAAAATCCTCTTCTCTCGTTTCTTTTCTACATTTTATTGTATTTCTTCTATTCATTTTGTAAAACAGGATTCTTTTTGTACCCCAGGTTTTCCTAGTTCACTTTATTTAGAGCAGGATGGCTCAGGTCTCAGAATTCCACCTACATTTTCCTTCCTAGTTCTAGGATTATAGCTGGGTGTCATCCTGCCATGGTAGGGTAATTTGTTCTTGCAGTTCATTAAAAATTTTACTCTTTAGTCTTAAATATTACTCCACTTTCAGACACTGATGTGTGACAAAATTTTCTGTAGTGACACAACTCACAAACATCTACTCATCAGACACAGGGAAACAGTTATTGAAAAAAATAACAGATACCCCCAATATCCAGTTGTGTGAACAATGAATTTAATTTGTCTCCCTACAAGTTTTTTTGCCATTTTCCATGATTTATTTTTATCTTCTTTGATGTTTCATTTGTGTGTATACCTAGAGTTACAAATAGTTGTGAGGTTCATTGTGGGTGCTGGGATTGATCCCAGGTGCTCTGTAAGAGCAGTTTCACTGTACATCCCTGAATGTCCTGTATCTCACTCTTCACTATAATGGCTTTGAACTCAGAGATTAGCCTAACTCTGCCTACAGAGTGCTGGGATTAAAGGGGTGAATCACGACAACCTGGCCCTAACAGATAGTTAAATGTTGGTAAAGCAATGACAGGATAGGTCATAAAATAATTGGATTTAATGGACTCTATATTGTTTTTTGTGTATTTGTATATGGAATTTATTAATACTCACTTATTTGTGAATTTTTTAGAGTTTGCATGGCCCCAACATGAGGATGGGCACTGGGGTGGATAAAATATGAAATTATCCATAAATGCACATTTGACTCCATAGGAATATGTTTTCTGTGTACTTCCAGCTCTCATGGTAAGTGTTATGTAGATAAGTGTAGTCAAGTTGTCAAAGATATACCACTGCTTCTGACATATGACACTTAAGTTGAAAAGTAAATACCATGATATTGTTATAAAATATATTTTTATAATAGTTTTTCAAAAGCCACCTCGTTTGCTTTTGTCCATGACTTCCTCACATAATTTGTTGTTTTGTCTCCTGGTTTTTCATGGTCTCCTCAAGATTGGAGATTGACTCAGAGATATGTTCACAGAAAAAATAGAAAAACCACTCTGTTCATTTAAATTTCTTTTCTCCCTCTCCTTATTTCAAATGAAAAGTTCAGGTCATATAGCCCTAGTTGATGTCAAAGACCCCAAGTAGCCCATGGTGTCCTCAACTTGCAGTTATCTTTATACAGCATACGAAGTATCTGTGATTTACAGACCTGTAGACCCCATACTGTCTCCTACATAGCCTTTGCTAACTTTAGTAGAATATGATTTTTGTTCTCAACTGAACACCTGGATATTCAGGTAGAGATTTTTGTATTAATTGTATTTTTTCTTTAAGGCAGGTTCTCTTCTATAGGAGTCAGTCTTTTGAGCTACTGTGCAGTCAGAGCTGGCCTGGAAGTCCTTATCTTCCTGTCTCTAATTCCAAGGAAATTCAGGCATGCTGTAGCAACCTGGTATGCAGAGGCATTACATGGTCCTAACTACTGAAAAGTTTCTAAGATCTGGCAGTTAATTGTAAAGAATATTTTCCTACAGGCCACACATGTTTCAAGATTGTGATTCAAATGAGCCTTTATTCTCCCTGTATATCAATATCTCTTTACTTAGGAGATGGCACATTCATAAACCTTGTCACTGAACCTCAGAACTTGCATTGTATTTCCATTATTTATATGGTATAAGGGGAAAATCATTTTCCACATGTTGTCTTTTTCTGTCATATGTGGGCCCTGTCAGGTTTGAAACCAAATCCAAGGAAAATAAAAAAAATCATGCCATATGATTTGTTTCAAACTCTTTCCCAGTTATCTTCTTCTTTATCACCCAGTGTTGTATGTTGATGGCAGGATTTACAAAAGCTGCACAAGTAGGAGTCAATTAGCCCCAGTAGGCCCTACTTGGTTAAATTTGCAGTTGACTTAGAAGTTAATTTAAATCACCTGTAGATATCAAGAAAGCTTCTTGAGATTTGGCCTAGTAAACACAAGTATTCCCTGCCATATACTTCCTAAACAAATGGTAGAACTGTAGGAGATTCTGTTTTTCTATAACTGAGAGTGAGAGTGTCTAAACCTGGTAAAGCAATCAGAGGTTTCCTTGGTACTGAATAAATGCAGGGTATGTCCTTACTAAATGATGACAGCCTTGTATACTGAATAACCTTTTAGCCTAGGGCCAATCTTTGAACAAAACCTAAGCCGCCATGATGCCTATGCCTTTAGTCATTGCCAGCCATCAAGCAAGCTAAAAGGAGAGAAAGAAAGAAAGAAAGAAAGAAAGAAAGAAAGAAAGAAAGAAGAAGAGAAAGGAAAGCAAGGCCAGAATCCAGATGGAAAGACTAGATGACAGCAATAGGAAGAAGTGGAGGACCCATGGTCCACAAACTGAGTGGAATCGCATTGTATGAACAAGACAGAAACATGCAGATGTCAATTTATTTCTGCTATGTAGGTCCAAGAGGGCAGGACCCATTCATTCGATCAAGGCCCTTTTAGATTTCCAGTTCCCTAGGAATATAGCATTTAGTATATCTGCTCAGTAAAGAAACACATCCTTAAAGAATATTGGAATCCTGAAAATCTCAGGCAAATGGATGTAATTAGACGTAACCATCCTGAGTGAGGTAATCTGGTCACAAAAAAACAAAGGTGAAATGTGCGCACTCATATCTGCATAATAGAAATAGGGCAGAGAATTACCACTCTGGAATCCAGAGAATCTAGGAAACATGGAGGGCCCTAAGAATGACATTCATGGTCCCCCAGAGAAGGGGAAAGGGACAAGCTCTCCTGAGCAAATTGAAAGCTAATAAGCACTGGGGGTGGAGGAGAGGGTCTTAGGAGAAAGAGAATGGGAGAAGAAGAGGGGTAGGAAGACATGAGCTACAAGGAAGTTTCAGTTGGGGAAAAGATAAAGCAAAGCAAGACTAGAGATAAATTTGTAGAGGGAGGCATTACAGTCTTAAAGGTAACACTGGCATTAGGGAAATGTCTAGAGATGTACAAAGATGACCCCAACAAACATTGTAAGCAATTGGTGAGAGTTTATCATAAATGCCTTTCATTTATAATGAGATTGATCACTACCTTATATGCTGTTAAAGAGCCTTGATCCAGTAGCTGATGGAAGCAGAAGCTTAGCCCCATCGCTAAGCACCAAGCGAAATTCCTGGAATCCAGTTGTAGAGAGGGAAGAGTGATGAAAAAAGAGGTAAATTCAAGGCTGGGGAAACCCAATGAAACAGCTAAACCGAATAAGGGGAAATTCATGGACCCCAGACTGATATTTTGGAAACCAGCATAGACAGAACCAGAGACCCTGAATGTGCTTGTCTGTTAGGAGCCCTGGTCAGACTTTCTGGCATCTGGTAGTGGAACAGTATTTATCCCTAGTGCAAGAATGGACATTGGGAGACCATTCCTAATAGAGGGATACTTCTCAGCCAAGACACACTGGGAGTGTCTAAACCCTGGCCCAAATGATGTGACAGACGTCGATGATAACCCTAAGAAGGCCTCGCACTTTGGATGGAGCAGAAGAGGGATGGGATTGGAGTAAGTAGGGGGCAGGCTAGGATTGGAGGGAGAGGGAACTGGTACTAATATATAAAATTGTTTCTAATTTAAATTAAAAAATATAAAAAAGAAACATGCCCTCAATTGGAATCATAGGGTTGGAGCTAAAGTGTGGGAAGATCGTTGAAGGTCAGGTTTTGGATCATAGATTCCATCACTACCAAGGATCTGCATGACAGGATGATAGAAAGGATGAGGCAATAAAGTCATCCATGGTGCACAGAAAGTATGGAATAAATTTGAATATAATGGGAAGACTTGAATAAAACCTGGGGATTATGGAGCTTCTATATCCATTCCCTGCCTCCAAGGTTCTCCAATACAGGAAGATACTGGATACTCAAATGTTTCCGGATCGTCAATGAAACTAAGGCCCCCAATGCATCCAGGTCCCCAAAGAACAGGAAAGTGATCTGTGCACCTTAGTTACAGGAAGCCCTGAGCTCCTCTTCCAGTTCTGGTATGAGGATTCCCTTTTCACCTTTTTTTCCTTCAGATAAAAATGATGATCAGCAAGTTCACCTTGAGGATCCAAGAAAGCTAGGAAGGAAAACACCATGTACTCCAAGGAACAAATGCTCCTCCAACAAGCACATTTTGTGCATTTAATCTACAGAAGCTTGGAGCAACACATTGTGATGGTAGTAATGGCAGGTGTGATTGAGAATGATATGCAGGTATGTCTGTCTCTTGTCTCTCTCTCACACTACCAGAATAGCCATGGTACCAGTACACTAATCAGAATCCCAAACTCTCTATGATTCCTCAATACTTGGTGCAGTTTGGGACAGTTGTGGAAAGTGGACTTATGTGCATCCAAGGTTGTACCTGCTTATTCTTCTCCAATCTGTGCAGCTATTGGAGCTATATTGTCACCATGGCAAGGTCTCAAGAACCCAGACATAAGGGACTCTTTTAAGACCTAGGACATTATAGTCGAAACTTCCCTAGTTCTTGTGCTTCAGATCATAAGCCATCCTACTGTCTATCCTCCTTTTAGAACCCCAGAATTTGTGTACATATGAGTAGTTGTTAGAGCCCAGACTTCCATTCAGCATGTTTACCTGATCACACAAGGCTTCTTTGACACCTTCTTTGTTTTTCCACATCTGATTCAATGTCAGCCTTGCTAGGTAAAAATGGAAAAATGCCCATAAAATTAAAGAAGGATTTTCAGAGATAATTTTCTGCCCTGAAGAAGTTTCTGGGCCAGCACATCCCTGTGGTCACTTCTCTGTCCCTGACTCTGCCAATATAGAGTCCATGTCCCCAGGAACATCTCTGTCTCCATTCTCTCCATGATGATCATGCCAAGGAAGATGACAGTAGTTGTCCATAAGATGACCTGCTTGATGGTCAAGCCTCTGCTGCAGCTCACAACCCTGATAAATCCACAGGATTGAAGTAGAGACTGACCAGCAGTGGATGAAGGTCTAGTACACAGAAGATTCAGTTCCCACCATGGCTGCAATCAGAGGATCGGGTGACACTCAAATCGGATATCCACCCTTTGAGCAGCTCTGACAATGAAAACATGATGATGTGGACACATCGGAGGACTTATGCACTTGAATTTACTTCTTGACTACACACTATACTTCTCACACTGTTGCATTCCATGCCAAGAAATTTTATAATAGGAAAGGGTTGTGTTGGTACCTGCCTTTAAACACAGGATTTTGGATATAGATGCAGGCCAATCTGTATTAGTTTCAAGTAAATGTGGTCCATATACTGAGATATATATATATATATATATATATATATATATATATATAGTTTTTGTTTGTTTGTATTGTTCTTTTCAAATATTTATATCTTTGAATGGCAGAATTCAGTTATTCACTGTTTGTGGTCTGAAATACACAAGAAGTATGAAGTTCTCCTGGCCTAAATCTACAGACAGTTGAGATCCCATAAAGGGGTGCTTGGAATTGAACTTGGTCCTATGCAAGAGCTTTAAGTGCTCTTCACTCCTGAGTTCTATCTACTCCAATAGAATAGCAATGGATTTAAATCATGTGTGGAATTCCTTGTCACAGCCCATGGCACACATAGTCCATTTGAATAAGTTGTATCCATTCATACAGTATTTATTGTTGGTGACTGTGTCTTCAGGATATACAGAGGCTCTCTCTGTAGTGTATATTTCTTTCTGAAGACATTTCATAAACTTGTGTGCACATAGGCCTATAGAGCATGCAATCACATATTATGAAGCCATGTATGTCCTAAAGACTGCTATGGAGCACCCCAACACATCAGTATATCCCAGGTTGCTTTTTAAAAGTAGTTTTTTGACTGCCAGCATTCACAGATCACATCACGTAGATATCAGAGGGAAAGGTATAGGAGTGGGCTTCTTTCCTCCCACCCTCTTATCCCCATCATGTAACACGGGTGTCAATCTTGGGGAAATTTCTGTATGAGAAGAGCCACTTCCTGTGGACACCTGTCCTCTTCTACTTTTCATTTTAACACAGGATCTCAGTTACTTTCCCCGACAGCTCTGAATTGCAGTCTGGCTATTTCAAAGCTAAGTGACTGGCATTTCACACCTATAACTCAAGCCGTGTTTTGTAGGTTTTGACGACTATCCACAATTTTTTTAGAGTGGCTATGCAAGTTATCAGTTTCACCAGTGAGAAATAAATGTTCCTCTTTGCCGACACCTTTAGCACCATGAGAGGTCTTCTCTTAATGATCTTGGCCACTGTGACCAGGTGAGATAAAATCTCAAAGAGGTTTAATTTTCATTGATATAATGGCTAAATATGGTGTACACATAAGCTTTTGAGATATAGTTTCTGTGTGTAGCCTTGTGTATCTTATAAACCATCCACCCATGGCCAGAGTTGAGCTCAGAGTACTGTTTCCTCTTCCTGTTGGTGGTTGCACGTAAAGATGAGAGCCATCACTGGACAACTTCTTACTTTTTTACTTGTTGTTTATGTTTTGAGATAAGGTCACTCTATAAATAGACCTGGCTGTCATGGTGATCATTCTGTAAATCAGGCTGTGTTGACTGTCACAATCCAGTTGCTTTAAATTTGGGTGTGAGGGAGAAAGTCTTGACTATCTATGGGGCCTTGGGTAGTAGATCAGTATTTATCTGTGGCATACAAATGGACTTTGGGAGCCCATTCCACATGAGGCATGATGCTTGGGGAGGGCCTAGATTCTGCCCTGGATGATAAGACAGACTTTGGAGATCCCTCATTGAGGACCTCATACTCTCTGGGGTTGGGAGTGGTTACTTGGTGGGGGTTTGGGAAGATATTGGGAGTAGGGGTGGAGGGGAGGGAAAGGGAGCTGGGATTGCAATGTGAAGCAAGATTATTTCTAATTTAAACAACAAAAAAGAAGTCAGTGGCCAGTCCCATCATAAGATTCTAGGATTGATTCATTTCAGCTCAGTGTTTACAAAGAACCCAGTAACAGAGAGGGAGGACTGATGAACATAGAGTAAAGACTGGGCTTATTTAACCCACAGAAACAGCTTTCCTGAACAAAGAGTAGTTCTTGACCCACAGACTGAGGGTTAGAGTATCCAGCATCGGACTGATCCAGACCCACTAAATGTGAGTGTCAGTCAGGAGGCATAGTCAATCTATGGGTCCTTGGGTAGAATCCCTGGCATAGAAATTGACTTTGGGCACCCATCCCACAATGAGAGAAGCTCTCTCAGCCTGGCATTTTGGGGGGAGGTCCTATGACCTGTCCTGGATGAAATGGCAGACGATGGATACTCCCCATGGAGGGCCTCACCCTCACTGGGGAAAGGTGTGGGGATTGAAGGAGTGGAGGTTTTCGGGTTTTGTGGGAGGGTGTGAGAGGGGAGAGGGACCTGGGATTGACATGTGAACCAACCCTGTTTCTAAATTATATTTAAAAATAAAAAAATATGTTAAAAAAGTAGTTGTGCTTCCAATTCCAAAAAAAAGAGTACAGGTTTGAGTTCATGCTGCTCTGCACTACTCTCTCCACTAGATGTTGGCATTTTACTAACTCAGAAACATGATGATCCTTTGGAGGTCACTCAGACTGTGCCCCCCGGCACCCCCTCAAAACACTATCCCCACCACATCCAGGTGATTGCAGAGATTCTTTGCTCTACTGGATGCAGAGAATAAATAAGTTGTGTGAAGTGATATTTTGTTTGTAATCTAACAAGTAAAACTTGCATGAAGATCAGCAATGCAAATCGGCCATAACTCTTACCTGTACCTCAGATCAAGATAGGCAATCCTGTCTCCAGAAATCCTCAGATTGCAATGATCCCCACCAAACCTCAGACTGCACTGCTCCTGTCTACTCCTGACTTCTCTTCCTGTCTCTAACCATCTATATCCCTCCTGCTTCCACTTTCCTAGTGCAGGGATAAATGTCTTGTGATCTTCAGGGCTGGGAGCAAGGGTGTGAGCTGTTTGTCTTTTAGAGTGATTCCCTCTTGTGTAATACAGGTGGCCTTGAACTCACACAGATCCAAAAACCTCTGCCTGCTTAATACTGTTATTAAAGGTGTGGCAGGCATTACCTGGCCATTTTAGCAAACAACTGTCTTAGGTATATGGCTAGTTAGTGACTTAGATCTGCACTCGTATCTTCAGGAAAACTTTATTTCTTAGATCCCAGACAAAGTAGCACTACATATCCCTTATTTTCTAAATTAGAAAATCTTGTAAAAAGTATATTATTTAGCCAAGCTTTATTTGTTAGGATACAAACAGAATTTGACTACAGTTATGTGATTTTTGCATAAAAACATCAGTTACACCATCCACCCATGGCTCCAGGAATATTATGGAAAAGAAGGATGGTTGTAAATAAGAAGGGAAAGAAGCGAACGTCTTACATATTCCGTTCTCTAGACTCCACACAAATACCTTAATCAGTAAACAAGGGCATGTGCACTTACATTCACTAAACTCATATTACACAACAATCAGTCTACTAAAGGAAAGGCTCACAGTGTTGTATAGTCTCCATCTGTAATGTCGTCTATGGATGGATATTAGGAGAAGAATCAATGCCTTGAGTGTAGTCCTCTGTTGAGCTCACTAGATTTAAACACATAGCTCCAAATCCAATGTCACACATGGCCCTGGCTAATCTCAGTGGCTTCCAAACAAAATGAATAAACAGGAAAATAATATAGAGATTGGTTGGAAATTTGGACTAGGGTAGTAGAGAGGTAGGAGGTGAGAGTGGACAGTATTTACCTTATGCATATACAAAAGCACACAAACTGTGTGTGTATATAAATATGTGTATGTGAAATTAAGAGAAAGTTGTTTTTTGTATCACCATTCCTCTGTGTAACACTGGCAACCCTGCAAGTTACTTTATAAAATCAGCTGGCCTAAAATACCAAAGGTAGATTTACCTTTGCATTTGACCTACTGGTAATGATGGCTTATACCATCCTGCCATGCTCAGAAATTTTTTTACGTGACCATATCAATCATTATTTTCTCTGTTTGTTTTATAATTATATCTGTTTTATTTTATTTTTAAATGTGTTTGTCTGAGAAACAGACTGTCTCTGGTGGCACTCCCTTTATAGAAAATTATGACCTCAAACTCAGAGAGATCCACCTACTTCTTTTCTAGTGTGCTGAGAATGAAGAAATATGCCATCTTACCCTGTTCATTATCCTGCTTAATATCAGGTGAAACTAAGAGGCACTTGGATTCTCCTTTTATGTATGATTGAATTAGGTTTATGTGTTTGTTTTGTTTTGATAAAGAGTTTCACAATGTAGTACTGACTGTTCTTTAACTCTGAACACCATGCTGGATCTGACTCCTGAGTACTGGGATTGGAACTAACTTTTCTGTTAGTTTTCCTCAGGAATTCTGACAGAATCCTCTCGAGCTGGTCATGGTGTTGTTGAAAGTTGGCATTTCATACCTGCTTCAATTACATTACTACCAATGTTTTGTTAATATATTTATGATGTTATATTTGGTGAGTTCTATTCATCCATTTACATTAGAGCTTTCACTTTAGTGTAATATAAGTCTTTTTTTTTTTTTTTTTTTTTTTTTTTTTTTTATTAATATTTTTTTATTTTCCATTTTAAATTTAGATAAGAAACAAGGTTGCTTCACAAGTCAGTACGAGGTCCCTCTCCCTTTCCCTCCCCTCCTCCCGTGCCCTCCCCCCATCCCCCCCCCCGTTATCCCCTCATTCCCCCAGGGAGGGTGAGGCCCTCCATGGGGGTGTCCATAGTCTGTCATTTCATATAGGGCAGGGCCTAGACCCTTCCCCAAGAGTTCAGGGTGAGAGTGCACCTCACATTGTTCTATGGGAGTCCAGAGACCGTGTGTATACTTGGGATGGGTACTGATCTGCTGTCCAAGGCTCAATAGATTACCTAGGCCTCCTCACTGACACCCAGATTCAGGGGGTCTTGATCAGTCCCATGCTGGATTCCCAGGCTGATGCCTGGGATTCAAGAGTTAACCTTTGTCTGGTCAGCTGTTTCTGGGGTTCAACCAGCCCAGTCTTAATCCCTTTGATCATCAGTCCTCCCTCTCTGATACTGGCTTTCTTGAGTTCAGCTCAGTACTTAACCAGCCAGTAAATGAAGTTTCTGTTTCCCAGACTCTCTGGCAATAGGATTGTAGGCTGGCACTCCCCAGATCTATGTCTAAAATCCATATATGAGAGAGTACATGCCATGTTTCTCTTTTTGTGACTGGGTTACCTCACTCAGGATGGTTTCTTCTAGTGTCATCCATTTGCCTGCGAATCTCATGATTCCATTATTTTTTCTGCTGAATAGTACTCCATTGTGTAGATGTACCACATTTTCTCTATCCATTCTTCGGGTGAGGGACATCTAGGTTGCTTCCAAGTTCTGGCTATTACAAATAAAGCTGCTATGAACATAGTGGAACAGACATCTTTGTTATATGAATGGGCATCTTTTGGATATATGCCTAAGAGTGCAGTTGCTGGGTCTTGTGGTAGGTTTATTCCCATTTTTCTGAGGAATCTCCATACTGCTTTCCAAAGTGGCTGAACCAGTTGGCACTCCCACCAGCAATGGAGGAGTGTCCCCCTTTCACCACATCCTCTCCAGCATAAATTGTCATTGGTGTTTTTGATTTTAGCCATTCTGACAGGAGTGAGATGGTATCTCAGAGTTGCTTTGATTTGCATTTCCCGGATGGCTAAGGATGTTGAGCACTTTCTCAAGTGCCTCTCAGCCATTTTAGACTCCTCTATTGAAAACTCTCTATTTAGTTCTGCAGCCCACTTCTTAATTGGGTCCTTTGCTGTTTTGGAGACTTGCTTCTTGAGTTCTTTGTAAATTTTGGAGATCAACCCTCTGTCAGATGTGGGATTAGTGAATATTTTTTCCCATTCTGTGGGCTGCCTTTTTGTCTTGCTGACTGTGTCCTTTGCCTTACAGAAGCTTCTCAGTTTCAGTAGGTCCCATTTATTAATTGTTGATCTCACTGTCTGTGCTACTGGTGTTATGTTCAGGAAGCTGTCTCCTGTACCAATTCTTTCAAGGGTACCACCCACTTTCTCTTCTAAGAGGTTCAGTGTGGCTGGATTTATGTTGAGGTCTTTGATCCATTTGGACTTAAGTTTTGTGCATGGCGATAAACATGGATCGATCCGCATTTTTCTACATGCCAGTCTCCAATTATGCCAGCACCATTTGTTGAAGATGCTTTCTTTATTCCATTGTATATTTTTAGCTTCTTTGTCGAAGATCAGATGTTCGTACGTGTGTGGGTTAATACCCGGATTTTCAATTCGATTCCATTGGTCTGCCTGTCTATTTTTGTGCCAATACCAAGCTGTTTTCAGGACTATAGCTCTATAATAGAGCTTGAGGTCAGGGATAGTGATGCCTCCGGACGTTGCCTTGTTGAACAGGGTTGTTTTGGCTATCCTGGGTCTTTTGTTTTTCCATACAAAATTGATTATTGTTCTTTCAAGGTCTGTGAAGAATTGTGCTGGGATTTTAATGGGGATAGCATTGAATCTGTAGATTGCTTTTGGCAGGATTGCCATTTTTACTACATTGATCCTACCTATCCAAGAGCATGGGAGATCTTTCCATTTTCTGAGGGCTTCTTTAATTTCTTTCTTTAAAGATTCAAAGTTCTTACGATACAGGTCTTTCACTTGTTTGGTTAGCGTTACCCCAAGGTATTTTATGTTGTTTGTGGCAATTGTAAAGGGTGATGTTTCTCTGATTTCTCTTTCAGCCCTTTTATCATCTGTATATAGTAGGGCTACTGACTTTCTTGAGTTGATCTTGTAACCTGCCACTTTGCTGAAGGTGTTAATCAGCTGTAAGAGTTCCCTGGTAGAGTTCTTTGGGTCACTGATATAAACTATCATATCGTCTGCAAACAGTGAAAGTTTGACTTCTTCCTTCCCAATTTGTATCCCCTTGATCCCCCTTTGTTGTCGTATGGCTATAGCTAGAACTTCAAGTACCATGTTGAAAAGGTATGGAGAGAGTGGACAGCCTTGTTTTGTTCCTGATTTTAGAGGAATTGCGTTGAGTTTCTGTCCATTTAGTTTGATGTTGGCTGTTGGTTTACTGTATATGGCTTTTATTATGTTTAAGTATGTCCCTGTTATCCCAGATCTCTCCAAGACCTTTATCATGAAGGGATGTTGGATTTTGTCAAAGGCTTTTTCAGCATCTAGTGAGATGATCATGTGATTTTTGTTTTTCAGCTTGTTTATATGGTGGATTACGTTGATGGATTTTCGTATGTTGAACCATCCCTGCATCCCTGGGATGAAACCTACTTGATCGTGGTGAATGATTGTTTTGATGTGTTCTTGGATCCGATTTGCCAGTATTTTATTGAGTATTTTTGCATCAATGTTCATGAGGGATATTGGTCTGAAGTTCTCTTTCTTGGTTGTATCTTTGTGTGGCTTGGGGATCAAGGTTATTGAAGCCTCATAGAAAGAGTTTGGCAAAGACCCTTCTGCTTCTATTGTGTGGAACACTTTGAGAAGAATTGGTATAAGCTGTTCTTTGAATTTGTGGTAGAATTCTGCACTGAGGCCATCTGGACCTGGACTTTTTTGGTTGGGAGACTTTTGATGACAGCTTCTATTTCCATAGGGGTTATAGGTCTATTTAAATTGCTTATCTGTTCTTGATTTAGTTTTGGCAAATGATAGCTGTCCAGGAAGTCATCCATTTCCTTTAAATTTTCGAATTTTGTGGAGTACAGGTTTTCAAAGTATGACCTAATGATTCTCTGGATTTCCTCAGAGTCTGTTGTTATGTCCCCCTTTTCATTTCTGATTTTGTTAATTTGCGTGTTCACTCTCTGCTGTTTGGTAAGTTTGGACAAAGGTTTGTCTATCTTGTTGATTTTCTCAAAGAACCAACTCTTCGTTGCATTGATTCTTTGTATTGTTTTCCTGGTTTCTACTTTGTTGATTTCAGCCCTCAATTTGATTATTTCCTGGCGTCTACTCCTCCTGGGGGAGTTTGCTTCTTTGTGTTCTAGAGCTTTTAGCTGTGATGTTAATTCTCTGGTATAACTGTTTTCCTGTTTCTTCATGTGAGCACTTAGTGCTATGAACTTCCCCGTAGCACTGCTTTCAAAGTGTCCCATAGGTTTGGGTATGTTGTGTCTTCATTCTCATTGAATTCGAGGAAGTCTTTAATTTCTTTTTTATTTCCTCTTTGACCCAGGGATGGTGCAGTTGAGCATTATTCAATTTCCATGAGTTTGTAGGTTTTCTGCACTTTGTGTTGTTGTTGAATTCTAATTTTAAGGCATGGTGGTCTGATAAGATGCATGGAGTTATTCCAATTTTTTTGTAGCTGCTGAGGTTTGATATGTTGCCAAGTATGTGGTCGATTTTTGAGAAGGTTCCATGTGGTGGTGAGAAGAAGGTATATTCTTTTTTATGTGGATGAAATGTTCTATAGATATCTGTTAATCCCAGTTGGGTCATTACTTCTATTAGACCCTTTGCTTCTTTGTTGAGTTCCTGTCTGGTATTCTTGTCTAGTGGTGAGAGTGGTGTGTTGAAATCTCCCACTATAACTGTGTGGGGCTTTAGATGAGATTTAAGTTCTAATAATGTTTCTTTAACGAATGTGGATGCCTTTGTATTGGGGGCATAGATGTTCAGGATAGACACTTCGTCTTGGTGGGTTTCACCTGTGATGAGTATGTAATGACCTCCTTCATCTCTTTTGATTGATTTTATTTTAAAGTCTAGTTTGTTAGATATTAGGATTGCTACCCCTGCTTGTTTCTTGGGTCCATTTGATTGAAAAATTTTTCCCAACCTTTAACTCTCAAGTAATGTCTGTCTTTGAGGGTGAGGTGTGTTTCTTGTATGCAGCAGAAGGAAGGGTTCTGTCTTCGAATCCATTCTGCTAGTCTGTGTCTTTTTATGGGTGAGTTAAGGCCATTAATATTGAGGGATATTAATGACCATTGATTGCTCATCCTTCTTCGATTTGCGATGGTTGTTGTTGGTGGAATTATGGGTGGAATTTCGCCCCTTTGTTCTTTTGGCTGTTGGTAGAGAGGGATTCTCTAATGCTTATGTTTTTCTGGTTGTAGTTAGCTTCCTTGGGTTGGAGTTTTCCTTCCAAAATTTTCTGTAGGGCTGGGTTAGTGGACACATATTGGTTGAATCTAGTTTTGTCATGGAATATCTTGTTTTCTCCGTCTATAGTGATTGAGAGCTTTGCCGGGTATAGTAGTCTGGGCTGGCATCCATGGTCTCTTAGTGTAGGTAGAATATCTATCCAGGACCTTCTGGCTTTCAGAGTTTCCATGGAGAAATCAGGTGTAATTCTGATAGGTCTGCCTTTATATGTTACTTGACCTTTTTCCTTAGCTGCTCTTAATATTCTTTCTTTATTCTGTATGTTTGGGGTCTTGATTATTATGTGGCGAGGGATTTTTTTGTGGTCCACTCTATTTGGTGTTCTGTAGGCTTCTTGTACCTTCATTGGCATGTCTTTCTTAAGGTTGGGAAAGTTTTCTTCTATGATTTTGTTGAATATGCCTTCTGCCCCTTTGAGGTGGATTTCTTCTCCTTCTTCTATACCTATTATTCTTAGGTTTGGTCTTTTCATGGTGTCCCATAATTCCTGGATGTTTTGTGTTAAGGATTTGTTGGATTTAAGGTTTTCTTTGGTTGATAAATCCATTTCTCCTAATGTATCTTCAACACTTGAGATTCTCTCTTCCATCTCTTCTATTCTGTTGGTAATGCTTGTATTGGTAGTGCCTGACTGTTTGTCCAGCTTTTCTATTTTCTGCCTTTCTTCAGATTGTGTTTTTTTAGTGTCTCTATTTCAGTTTTCAACCCTTGCAGCATTTGCATTGCTTCTTGCAATTTTCTGTTTATCTGTTCGTCCGTTTGTTGCCTTTTATGAATTTTTTGGTTTGTTCTTTCTTCCATTTCTTGCATTTTTTGGTTTGCTTTTTGTTCCATTTCTTGGATTTTGTGCTTTGTTTCTTCTTCCATTTCCTGCCTTTTTTGGTTTGTTTCTTCCTCCATTTTTTTCATTTTTTGCTTTGTTTTTTCTACCATTTCTTGCATTTTTTGCTTTGTTGC
>NW_024431158.1:0-3183 GCF_017639785.1 Mesocricetus auratus
TGATGTGTTCTTGGACCCGATTTGCCAGTATTTTATTGAGTATTTTTGCATCAATGTTCATGAGGGATATTGGTCTGAAGTTCTTTTTCTCAGTTGTACCTTTGTGTGGCTTGGGGATGAAGGTTATTGAAGCCTCAAGAAAGAGTTTGGCAAAGACCCTTCTGCTTCTATTGTGTGGAACACTTTGAGAAGAATTGGTATAAGCTGTTCTTTGAATTTCTGGTAGAATTCTGCACTGAGGCCATCTGGACCTGGACTTTTTTTTGGTTGGGAGACTTTTGATGACAGCTTCTATTTCCATAGGGGTTATAGGTCTATTTAAATTGCTTAACTGTTCTTGATTTAGTTTTGGCAAATGATAGCTGTCCAGGAAGTCATTCATTTCCTTTAAATTTTCGAATTTTGTGGAGTACATGTTTTCAAAGTATGACCTAATGATTCTCTGGTTTCCTCAGAGTCTGTTGTTATGTCCACCTTTTCATTTATGATTTTGTTGATTTGCGTGTTCACTCTCTGCTGTTTGGTAAGTTTGGACAAAGATTTGTCTATCTTTTTGATTTTCTCAAAGAACCAACTCTTCGTTGCATTGTTTCTTTGTATTGTTTTCCTGGTTTCTACTTTATTGATTTTAGCCCTCAATTTGATTATTTCCTGGCATCTACTCCTCCTGGGGGAGTTTGCTTCTTTGTGTTCCAGAGCTTTCAGCTGTGATGTTAATTCTCTGATATAACTGTTCTCCTGTTTCTTCATGTGAGCACTTAGTGCTATGAACTTCCCCCGTAGCACTGCTTTCAAAGTGTCCCATAGGTTTGGGTATGTTGTGTCTTCATTCTCATTGAATTCGAGGAAGTCTTTAATTTCTTTTATTATTTCCTCTTTGACCCAGGGATGGTACAGTTGAGCATTATTCAATTTCCATGAGTTTGTAGGTTTTCTGCAATTTGTGTTGTTGTTTTATTCTAATTTTAAGGCATGGTGGTCTGATAAGATGCATGGAGTTATTCCAATTTTTTTGTAGCTGCTGAGGTTTGATATGTTGCCAAGTATGTGGTCGATTTTTGAGAAGGTTCCATGTGGTAGTAAGAAGAAGGTATATTCTTTTTTATGTGGATGAAACGTTCTATAGATATCTGTTAATCCCAGTTGGGCCATTTCTTCTATTAGACCATTTGCTTCTTTGGTGAGTTTCTGTCAGGTATTCCTGTCTAGTGGTAATAGTGGTGTGTTGAAATCTCCCATATAACTGTGTGGGGCTTTAGATGAGATTTAAGTTCTAATAATGCTCCTTTAACGAATGTGGATGCCTTTGTATTTGGGGCATAGATGTTCAGGATAGACACTTCATCTTGGTGGGTTTCACCTGTGATGAGTATGTAATGACCTCCTTCATCTCTTTTGATTGATTTTATTTTAAAATCTAGTTTGTTAGATATTAGGATTGCTACCCCTGCTTGTTTCTTGGGTCCATTTGATTGAAAAAATTTTTCCCAACCTTTAACTCTCAGGTAATGTCTGTCTTTGAGGGTGAGGTTTGTTTCTTGTATGCAGCAGAAGGAAGGGTTCTGTCTTCGAATCCATTCTGCTAGTCTGTGTCTTTTTATGGGTGAGTTAAGGCCATTAATATTGAGGGATATTAATGACCATTGATTGCTCATCCTTCTTCGATTTGCGATGGTTGTTGTTGGTGGAATTATGTGTGGAATTTCACCCCTTTGTTCTTTTGGCTGTTGGTAGAGAGAGATTCTCTAATCCTTATGTTTTTCTGGTTGTAGTTAGGTTCCTTGGGTTGGAGTTTTCCTTCCAAAATTTTCTGTAGGGCTGGGTTAGTGGACAGATATTGCTTGAATCTAGTTTTGTCATATAACATCTTGTTTTCTCCGTCTATAGTGATTGAGAGCTTTGCCGGGTATAGTAGTCTGGGCTGGCACCCATGGTCTCTTAGTGTAGGTAGAATATCTTTCCAGGACCTTCTGGCTTTCAGACTTTCCATGGAGAAATCAGGTGTAATTATGATAGGTCTGCCTTTATATGTTACTTGACCTTTTTCGTTAGCTGCTCTTAATATTCTTTCTTTATTCTGTATGTTTTGGGTCTTGATTATTATGTGGCGAGGGGATTTTTTTGTGGTCCTCTCTATTTGTTGTTCTGTAGGCTTCTTGTACCTTCATTGGCATGTCTTTCTTAAGGTTGGGAAAGTTTTCTTCTATGATTTTGTTGAATATGCCTTCTGCCCCTTTGAGGTGGATTTCTTCTCCTTCTTCTATACCTATTATTCTTAGGTTTGGTCTTTTCATGGTGTCCCACATTTCCTGGATGTTTTGTGTTAAGGATTTGTTGGATTTAAGGTTTTCTTAGGTAGATAAATCCATTTCTCCTAGTGTATCTTCAACACTTGAGATTCTCTCTTCCATCTCTTCTATTCTGTTGGTAATGCTTGTATTGGTCGTGCCTGACTGTTTGTCCAGCTTTTCTATTTTCTGCCTTTCTTCAGATTGTGTTTTTTTAATGTCTCTATTTCAGTTTTCTACCCTTGCATTGTTTGCATTGCTTCTTGCAATTTTCTGTTTATCTTTTCATCCTTTTGTTGCCTTTTATGAATTTTTTGGTTTGTTCTTTCTTCCATTTCTTGCATTTTTTTGGTTTGCTTTTTGTTCCATTTTTCACATTTTGTGCTTTGTTTCTTCTTCCATTTCCTGCCTTTTTGGTTTGTTTCTTCTTCCATTTCTTTCATTTTTTGCTTTGTTTTTTCTACCATTTCTTGCATTTTTTGCTTTGTTTCTTCTTCAATTTCCTGCCTTTTTTGGTATGTTTCTCCTTCCAATTCTTGCATTTTTTGCTTTGTTTTTTTCTTCCATTTCTTGCATTTTTTGCTTCATTTCTTCCATTTCCTGCCTTTTTTGGTTTGTTTTTTCTTCCAATTCTTGCATTTTTTGGTTTATTTTCTTCCATTTCTTGCATTTTTTAGTTTGGTTTTTCTTCCTTTTCTTTGAGGAATTTTCATATATCCTCTTTTAGGGCCACTATCATTTTCATGAAAGCGCTGTTAAGGTTGTTCTCTTCTGCTTCATTCACATTGGAATGTTGGGGTCTTGCTGGTGTGGAGTCTCTAGTATCTGTCGATGTCATATTTGTTTTTCTGTTGCTGACTCTGTTTTTGTATTGTCTCTTTCCCATCTCTTCTTC
>NW_024431159.1:0-735 GCF_017639785.1 Mesocricetus auratus
AACTTGATGAAATCTAGCAAAATCAAACTGCTTTAGACACTAAATGCTTATGTTCATGAAAACTAACGATACAACATTGTTGTGAAGCTCCGTGCTTAACTCCATGAAAACTAACGATACAACACTGTTTGTGTAACTACCTGCTTAACTTCATGAAAACTAACGATATAACACTGGTTGTGAAACTACATGCTTAACTCAATGAACACTATCCATACAGTAGTGTTTGAGAAACAACATGCTTATCATGATGAAAACAAATGATACCAAACTGTTTGAGACTCTAAATGCTTATGTTCATGAAAACTAACGATACAACACTGTTTGTGTAACTACTTGCTTAACTTCATGAAAACTACCAATACAACACTGTGTGAGAAACTACATGCTTAATTTCATGAAAACTAACGATATAACACTGGTTGTGAAACTACTTGCTTAACTTCATGAAACCTATCGATACAATACTGTTTGAGAAACAACATGCTTAACTTGATGAACACTAACGATACCAAACTGTTTGAGACTCTACATGCTTATGTTCATGAAAACTAAGATACAACATTGTTTGTGAAACAGCGCACCTAACTCCATGAAAACTAACGATACAACACGGTTTGTGTAACAACTTGCTTAACTTGATTAAAACCAAAGATACCAAACTGTTTGAGACTCTACATGCTTATCTTCATGAAAACTAACGATACTACATTGTTGGTGAAACTGCGCGCTTAA
>NW_024431160.1:0-4314 GCF_017639785.1 Mesocricetus auratus
CTTGGAGATGTCCTGGAGAAAACTTCTATCTAATCTTCTCTACCTCATCCCCTCTTATTCTCCTTCCCCCCACTCTGCCTGTTCCCAGCAGTCTTTCTCCTCAATGTGATATTGTAGAAGACTGCTGGCTCCAGAGCTCAGAAATTTGGCAGTAGCCTTTTACTGAAGCCTCATCAAATTTTAAGTGACTTTTCAAGTGTGACATTGACACACATGGATTCATGAGATCTGCTACCCCTGAGATCAAATTGGCCAAGGCCCTTGATCTGCTACAGGTTTTCACTAAACATATCAGAAAAAGCAGTCATTATTGGAATTTGTGTAGTGGGAATTATCCTTACATGTCAGCTCTGCCATGGAAACTTGAAGGAAACAATGGATGTAAGGAAGAACCTTGAAAAACTTTGCATACTGGAGCCACTCTAGAGCTTAACATCCCAGTCCAAGTATTAGGGAAAAACTCGTGTTTATGAGGAGCTTAGCACATGAGCAGCCAGGAGAAAGTGGTTGAAGGATTACTCAGTTTCAGGGCACAGAGATAGATCTTCGGTGAACCCCCAGTCAACTTCCAAATTTTAGGGATGCACAGAGAAACTTGACAAAACATTATTGATTGGAGCCACTGCAGATCAACAGCCAGCCTGGGGCTTTAGTCATTCCTCTGAACAATGATCTCAGCACTCACAAGGAGACAGGGGGAAGGGGTATAGGACTCCTGAGTGCTGGATGTTTGGGCATCCCCCAGATACATATAAAATCCCAGGCAGCTTCCTGATGTTGGATATGCACAGGGAGACCATGAAACTTGTCTGTGATGGAGAGAGAATGAGACTGATAACCAGCAATTAGGCAGTTGATGACTGCACATTCTGATCACTGTCTAGATACCACACAGTTAGGAGTGGCATGAGCTTTGTGGCAGGGATGATGACAGAACAAGGAGGCTTTCAGCCATTGAGATTATTTATCTGGGATTCAAGGGGCTGGCCTGAGTAACATCAAGTGACTTCCATGTAATTTCCATTGCCTCAACTGTGACCCCCTGCCATCTGGTGTCATATGAAATTCAAGAGGAGGAAGGACCTCATTAGATAGTGAACTTCTTGTGGCTTTCATCAGTCATCAGCCATCACTGACTCATGTTCTCATGACGTGGTTTGACTCACTGGACAGCGTCTGACACTTAGCTATGGAGGATATGACAAGAAGTCAAAAAACATGAGTCTAGTTTCATCCAAACCCTACCTTTAATCTCTGCACAGTGATTTCTCAGATGCTGAGGAACAGGAGAGGCTTCTTGCTACCAGGATGCAGAAAGAGATGAGAGCTTGATCTCTTTTCACTGAATTCAGGGTCACCCGTTCAAGCAAATCAGTCTCACAGATCCACTGTCTCCACATGCTCTTCCTGCATGGCCTTCCCTCAAACAGCCTTCTGGCCTTCATATTGGATGAGAACCTTGTCCAAAGTAAGCTCTTTCACACTCCATACCTGCTTTCCAGACTGTGGGAACTAAGACATGAGCAGAGGCTGCTAAGTGAGTCACTGCATGAAGCGGGACTCTCTGGCTTCCAGATATTAGGCCTTTTGGAGGACTTTGTAATAACTTTGAAATGGCCTTTGAAAATTAACAGTGGCTAAGGGAAAACTATTATGTATCTGTCTAATAAGGATTTTTATCATAAAAACTGTCAACATCATTTTCTTCTACTTCATCATTCAGTTCCTGTTGTTCCCCATCATTCATTCAATCATCCCCTGGCTATGCCTTGAGGTGATTAGCAGTAGATAAGGAAGCATTACTTGACTTAGTTTCTGCCCTCAGATGAATCACATCATCCTGAAGGTTCTTCTGCCAAGATTTCCATTTCTGTTTTTTTCTGAAAGGAGGTCTATAATTTGGACCCATAATTAAAATGCCTGAACCAGGATCTACTTAGGGCCATGGAATTCATAAAATTTCCTCATCTTTTGTTCTACTTCTTACACTCTTCTAAAGACAGGCTTCCTTCCTCTGGAAACCATGGACTGACATTCAGTACAAAATCCTACAAAGCAGCCAAATGATTCTATGTGGATTTACTACCTCTTCTTTCTAACATATGGCTCAGCACTTCCAGGAACAGGCCTGTGTCCTTGGACTGTGAATGCCCTGTGATGCTTACTTTCTCACCATCTTCTCTATTGAAGAATGTGCAGCACTCTGGAGAGGTCATATCCTACCCAGGAAATGCATTTTTAGAGGTCCCCAGCAGCCATGGACTAACATTAGAAAAGTATGGGAGTTCAATGGGATGAGGGTCCTAAAATAAGGTGGGTCAGGATTTTGTGGTGACAAACACAGAGGCGGATTGAATCCTAGTTTATTTTGCAGTTCTCAAGCATGATTTTTTAAACAGATTCAATGTAAGGGGATGTTTTTTGAAGCATACCCAAACAGATGACATTGTTGTTACTTGGCACAGTAATGCAGAAATCCCAAACATAAGATCATCCAGGGTTAATCAAAACACAAAAGTGTCCATGGTTAAGGATAACCACTTATTTCTTATATCAAGTTACTGAATTTTTATGGTCAGTTACTGTTTAACATCAAGTACCTAGTTCTTGAAAGAAGTTTATTTAAAATGTGGAGCTATTTTACCTCATTTTTATTAAAAACCTTTACCATGTGAAGCAAGCTCATTGCTAATTTAAATAAAAACACAAGCCCCTCACTCACCATAACAACTGTGCAGCCATATGAAATTATATTCATGAAAATTTTTTACTATTTGCACTTATGCGAATGTCATAAATGATTTGGAAAGCACTCATTTTTATAGTGAAGTTGCCATGAGTAATCCCATCTCAGGGTATGGTTTCTTGTCTATTCCTTTTGTTTAAAATGTCAACACAGGCTTTTAGGAACATTTAATATAAAAAAGGAATAGAATAAACAGAAATTGCCATGAGAAAAAGGGCCCATTTTTTTCCTCCAGCAGAGAGTTTAACATCCAGTTCCAGATCTTCCTCTTTTGAAGTTATCACCTCAGACTGTGGAACTTGTAACACAAATTCTACTGGACTTGATATGACAGCAACTGCCAACTGAAAAGCCACAGAGCTTATAAATGGCTTCTTAGGGACAGTTTTTCCAGGGAGAAAATTTCTAGTTGGGATTGGTGGCAATTTAATCCCTGAGCTGGAACATGCTCAGACAATGCCTGGACTTTGTGCTCAGGGACTGGTTGATTTTGAGCTCAGGGATTTCTTAGGTTACTGCTTAATTGGTCAAGGATAGAGTGAGTTTCTTTGGCTCTGCTTTAAGGACAGAGTCTCTTTCTTTCACTGTCTCTTTTGTAAAATTTGACTCTTATTTCATAGAAGAGGTGTTTCTTTCACTGTCTATGGTTTCAGTTAAAAAGTTTATTTCTTTGGCTAGGGATTAAAGGTCAGGGTGAGATTTTTAGGTTCTTGCTTAATGGTCATAGGGTTTCTATTTCAGTGCCTCTGATTTCAGGGTCCAGTGGGCAGTATCCCTTGATTGGGCCATTTGCTCAGAGCTTCATAAATTTGTTTTTCCCATTGAGTTTACTGGTGCAAACATGAAAACAGACATCATAATACATGTACAAACTGTAGTCACAGTTACTTTTCTCTACAGAATAAATAGGGTTGTGTGTTAGATAATGATTATACAAATCTTTTTTTCAAGATCTCCACTGGCTTTTATTTCAAGTTTCCTTTTTTAACATTTTTTAATTAGCTTGTTTTACATGTCAATCCCAGTTCCCTCTCCCTCACATCCTCCTACACTCCCCCACCATCCTCCCATGCTATTGCCAATTCCTTCCACATAGGGGATATCTAGAGTCTGTCATTTCATTCATGGTATGTTCCAGGCAATTCCCTAAGAGTCCAGGCTGAGAGAGCAACCCTCTTTGTGTTATGGACACATGATGTCTGTTAGTATTCGAGGGATAATCAATGACCCACTACTCAGGACCCCATAGATAGCCCAGTCCTCCCATTGACTCTCACATTCAGGGGGTCTGAATCGGTCCCACGCTGGCCTCCCAGCTGTCATTCTGGGGTCCAAGAGCTCTGCCCTGTTCAGATCAGCTGTCTCTGCTGCTTTTGCCAGACCATTCTTTGCCAATTTGCTCTTCACTCCTCTCTTTCTGTTGCTGGATTCCTTGGATTCTGTTCAGTATTTAAATGTGGGTGTTTGCCTCTGCTTCCATCAGTCACTGGATGAAGGCTCCAGGATGGTTAGAGACATCAAGTTCACTATCATAAATAGTCTCTACACTATTGCTTAGCTTGTCAATT
>NW_024431161.1:0-606 GCF_017639785.1 Mesocricetus auratus
TTCTGTATTTGTCACTGAGATGCATTTTTGGTATGCAGCAGAATGATGGATCCTGTCTTTGTGTGAATTCTGATATCTGGTGTCTTTTATAGGCAAGTTAAGACCATTGGCATGAGGGATATTAACGATTTAAAGTTGATTATTGCTTTCTTTTTGTTTGTGGTTGGTGGTGTTATTGTGGGCAGATTTCTCCCTTTTTCTTTTTTGGTGTTTTGTAAAGTGGGATTATCTATTGCCTATGCATTTGTGAGTGTTTTTATCTTTGTTGGGCTGGCATTTTCCTTATAATACTTTCTATAGGGCTGGATATGTGGATATGTATCAAGTAAATAGGGTTTTGTAATGGAATATCTTGTTTTCTCTGTCTATAATAATTGAAAGCTTTCTTGTGTACAGTATTCTGATCTATATTTTATACTGCCATTGCATATGAAGAACATATATTCACGATATTCTGGCTTTCTTAGGTTCCATTGAGAATTTGTGTTCTATGACATAGTTGAACAGATGTCCTTGTAGTATGAATTTATATCCTTTGGATGTATTCCTAAGAGTTAAATTGCTGGATCATGAGATAGACAGATAAACTACCTTAATAACTGCCAA
>NW_024431162.1:0-5531 GCF_017639785.1 Mesocricetus auratus
TTTTACATGGTTGTGATAGGTGCTTTGTACACTCAGGAAGGAAAACTAGGAACCAGATCACAAACAAGATAATAGGTCTTTCTTTCATCAGAAGGCTGGTTAATGGCTCCATCGCTGTAGGAGTTTTATTCCAGAAACTCAGAGCAAACTCTAGGCAAATGCATAATAATAAACAGAGTAGTCTTCATGGAAATTTGAATATTTAGAGAGTAACTGAGCTAGGAAGAGTTTGTTTATGAACACTATTGTTAGCCAGCACATCTTCCTCAAGGAGAAGGTAAAAAAACCAAACCAAAACAAAATAATACCTCCGTTATTCAAGCATCTCTGCATGGACAGGACTGGTAGAGTGAATCTCCTCATGAAGGTTAAAAGTGGATTTCTTAGTCTTACAAGCTATTGTCCAATTAATCCAACCATAGCTTCCTAACAATGGAAGTTTCAAGAGTTCAGGAGTTGTTTAGTTCCTCAGGCTGAATGTCTCCACGCCTCTTCACTATACACCAAAATTCCAAAACATAGCTTCTAATGCTAGTAAAGGAATGAACTTGGTAGTCAGCTAGGTTGACCAGCCAAAGAGAGAGAGCTTCTTCCTTCAGTATCCTTTATTTATGCAGGGTGCCACCAGATGGTACCCTGCATACTAAAGGTCGATCTTATTCTGCTTTGGTGTTTTCAGGATAGTGTTTATCTGTGTAGACCTGAGACTCACTCTTTGGACCTGGCTGGCCTCAAACCCAGAAAATCTGACTGTCTCTGCCTCCTGAGCACTGGGATTAAACATGTGTACTGGCATCAAGCAGCTAACGGTGGAGCTCATTTCATTTTTCAATACATGGTTTCTCTGTGTGGCTTTGCCTCTCCTGCAACTCATTCTGCCAGTCTGACCTGGAGCTCACAGAGATCTACCTGCCTCTGCAGGTGCTGGAGAAGTGATGTGGTTCTGAAGTGTTGAAATGCTGGAACATTGTCAATCAGCAATTGTGGTCCATGTCATTATTTCACAACACATCTTCATGTGCAATGGATATGTTCATAAGTACTTACTATTTCAAATCCCATGCTTCTTCATGTCCCCATTATTTACCCAAGATTCACTTCCTCTTGAAGTACTGCCTTAAAAGGGATTATCCAGAGACACTTTATAATGTCATGGCAAAGAGATTTATTCAAAATAAAACAAAATAATTTCCATTATATGTGGCAGTCTGTAATGTAATTACAGGCTTTTAGACTATGACAGTTATGTGGAGACCGTAAGTCATCTTCATGGGGTCTACTATTGACCTTCAGTTAGTGAAACCCATAAAAATATACTTTATTGTGGGGCATTGGTGGTGCACACCTTTAATCCCAGCATTCGGGAGGCATAGGCAGGGGGAACTTGGAGTTCGAGAACATACTGGCCTACAGAGCAAATTTCAGGACAGCTCCAAAAATATACAGAGAAACCCTATCTCAAAAAACAAAAAGAAAATATTTTCCTGGGGAAAAGACTTGAGTCTTCCAAATGAGAATGTCTCTATTGGAGAAACATTTGCCTTTATCTGATTACAATATATGATAAACAGTAACTGAGAATTTGGGGGTGTTTTAGAGATTGAACAATGCATTTTTCCTTCATTATTTAGTTTTGCAAATATTTGCCTTCTATCTCAGCCCATTAGCATCCCAGTGATGTTTTCTTTATTTAGTCAACATGAATAAATGTTTTAAATCGTTATTAATTTTGTCATTTTACATTTTGTGTCATTTTTCTTCTCTTCTTTTTAAGAATAGCATTAGTGTGACTCCCTCTCTGGCCTATAACTCACACTAGAATATGGTGTCCCAGGACATCAGAGAGGTCTTTCCATCTAGACTACAGAGTGCCTGCATTATAGGTGGGCGTGTCACTAGATAAGTTGGTTCATTTAATTGGCTTCCTGAGGATGAGTGACTGAGTCTGGCTGGTTAGGGCAGCCAGGGCACAGGCTCTGTTCCTAACTCCAGTAACAGAAGAAGGTAAACATCGAATGCAGCCTTTCAACATTAAAGTCCACTGTCTTCCAACTATGAGAAATATTTATCCCTATCATTGCTTAAAACTCATCAAAGGACCTGGGAAGAGATCGGCAGGAGGATCTCTCTCTCTCTCTCTCTCTCTCTCTCTCTCTCTCTCTCTTCTCTCTCTCTCTCTCTCTCTGTCTGTCTGTCTGTCTGTCTCTCTCTCTCAGATTCTCAGATTCTGACAGTCTCAGAAGGGCACATATTGCATATTCTGGAGCAGGGATGCCTCAATGCCTCTTTTATTTTATTATCTGTGTATGTTGTTCCCCAGTAAAACACCCATTAATTATTTATCTTGGGTCCAGTGAACTCATTGACATCCATCTTCACAATGAAAAAACATTTTATTGAAAATGAACACAAGTATAAGGTCTAAAGTCTCTACCAAACAGTTTACATGAATAGGGATTTCTCTTCCATGATTTCTTCCCCATTAACTTATATCAAGATGATACAAAAAGGATTTAAAATATGAACAGTATTAGAGATATGGATGAGCAAAATTATAACATGTTCATTACCATGAGCTACATCAGGTTTTTTCAGAACATTCTGTAGTTTCTGCTACTGGAAAACACCAGGGATTACCCTTCTTGGGAACATATAACACCTGTCACAATCCCAAACACTGACATCACATAATTGAATTCAATCAGTTCTCTAACCAAACGGATTTTCACAGGTGAAGATTTTCTCACGTACTTACTCATTCCTGTATCCCAGTGGTTGAGGCATTTATTTAAAGTCTTAACAGTTTCCCATCATCATGCATTGGTTCATGTAACAGAAAGCAAGCACTTAGGAATGAATTTAGAGAAATCAACTGATCTGAGTTGTTTTTATGCCATTAAAGAAAAGCATGGAAACAAAAAGGGTTACATTATCAGTGAATTCATAGGAGTTTTGCCCATAAGAGTTTGCTGGTGCTAACACAACAGACATCACAATGCTTAAACAGACTGTTGACCCTTGTCAGAATATTTTCCCTGAAGAATGATGTGTAACTAAATGTCTTCATTGAAGATCTTACCAAATCCTTTATACCAAGATTTCCTTCAGTATTAAATTTTTCAGAACCATACAGATTATTAAGTTATGCAGAGTCCACAGCTTTACCACACTGCTTACAATTAAGGGGTTTCTCTTCAGTGTGGTTTCTTACAAAGGCTTTAATACATTGGTTTCATTCACGTGGTCAGTCTCAGGTAAACACTGTCTTACAGCTGCCTGTTCCCAAGCTGATGGGGAAGTGGTCCTCCAGTCAAGGTTTTTGTTCCCCAAGTTCCTACCTCAACTTGGTGTGACAGTGTTTGTTGACTCCCAAAAGAATAAATTACACCTTTAAGAAGAAATCACCGCTTCTGAGGAGTGAATGGGGAATGGAAAGTGGGATAGGCAGGAAGCAGGAGATGGAGAGGGAGGAGAACTAGGCTGGTATATAAAATGAAAGCAAAGTTTTTAAAATAAATTAAAAAAGAAACAGCATATGATTTGTATTATTCATCCAAAGTGACTGTGTTTGCTCTCATTTCTCTATGTCTAACAAGAATTTTGAAAACAAGTTTATACCACTTTTTGTATATAGACTTTGTGTGTGAGAGAGGATTTCCAAGTGTGTACTAAAACAAAACAAGTTTGCCGGATGGTGGTAGTGCACGCCTTTAATCCCAGCACTCAGGAGGCAGAGGCAGGAGGATCTCTGTGAGTTCCAGGCTGGGCTGGAGTGATAGCCTCCGAAACAATACAGAGAAACCCTGTCTTGTAAAACCAAAAAAATAAAAATAAAAAAAGTAAAAACAGGTTTTGTAGCCAGAATACTAATTAGTCTTAATAAAATCAGAGTTAATGCTGAAAGGGAACACTTGAATACTGAGGAAAGCAAACAAGAAGATTGAATCTCAAGCTTGAGTTAGGACTGAATAAAGTAAAAGAACACCACTTATAAAATCAGGCATATATCTAAATGCTTCTCTAGCTCTAATTCTATCACAGTTATTTTTCCTTTTCTGATGGACAACTTGATAAATATATATATTCAATAACCAGTGTGTAAGACCCTTTTGGAAGGCTCCAACAATGTCATGTGGTGGTGGTGCATGCCTTTAATCCCAGCACTCGGGAGGCAGGGGCAGGCACATCTCTCTGAGTTTGAGGACAGGCTGCACCGACTGCCTCCAAAACAATACAGAGAAACCCTGTCTCATAAAACCAAAAAAAGCAAGCATCTTCAGTGAGTGTAACTTGAATGCCACTTCGAATCACTTCCCAGTCAAATATCAGGAGTACAAATGGAACTGAGTGTTTGGGACCAAAATACTGTAAAAGAATATGATAAATAATTCATTATACATCAAATTTGTTGTAAGCTGTAAATTTGCCAATGGGAAATACACTTTAGATGTAATTTTCCAAGAAATATAGAGTAGGAGCAAACAAGCTATTCTCACTCACAAATGCTAGACTTCATCAACACTATGACATCATTTCTGAGTACAAAGCACTGTAAGTAAGCTGCATACATTGACCCTCATCTTGTAAAATGTCCACAGTGTAACTCTAAAGAGATCAGCTTGGGTGAGACAGGTCAGACCCAGAAAGAAAGAGAAAGTACCTAGCTGTAAATCTTCAAATGGGAGTATACAACCAGGAGTAGATGGAATAAACAGACAAGTAAAAGGAGATTCCTGTGGGGAGTGGGGGAACAATGGACAGAAGAAAACACAGGAAACAATGATGTAAGAATGGGGAAATGCAATACAGATTGTGTGTGTGTGTGTGTGTGTGTGGTATGTGTGTGTGTGTGTGAGTTTGTGTGTGTGTGATTAGTGATGAAGGAACAGGCATAAACACAGGAGAGACAGAGAGAGCAAAATAACATCATGGATGTCTGAAAATGTTATCGTCTATCAAAATGCCTACAATATATCTAAGTCTCTGAAAGGATATACAGTTGGAGCATAAATGAAAATTTTCTTTCTAAGCTGATGATGCCCCTCAAAAGTACCACAAATTTGTAACAAATCACCAACAACAGCCTGCTTTAATATTGTTGGTCACTGCACTCCTTGAGATTTCCAAAACATTACAGTCTACTGTGGTTGTCCACTTTCCCTCCCAGGAGTAGCATGTGAGACCCTACAGTTGATGAAGCCATGTGCTTCAGTCACACCAAGTAGAATTGATCAATTCTCACATGGAAATTCTAGTAGCTATAGCATGATAATTCTGTGATCTTTATCAGTATATGTCTCTAAAATTATTTATAGTGAAACAGACTGAGGCAAAAGTGAATTTGTCTCATCAGATCGTTCGCTACTGTCTCTTCTCACTCTATTTTCGAAAGCTCCTTGTTTGCCTCCACAGATGAGCAGTTCTGGGTGATCAGTGAGCCCTGTACTTGACAAAGAGATTAGAAAGTACCTAGATTTCTAACTCAGTACTATATTCAGTTGATAAAGATACAGATTCTACAAGTGATTCGC
>NW_024431163.1:0-7882 GCF_017639785.1 Mesocricetus auratus
ATGACCGCCATAGCGCTGAGTCTCTAATGACCGTCATAGCGCTGAGTCTCTAATGACCGTCATAGCGCTGAGTCTCTAATGACCGTCATAGCGCTGAGTCTCTAATGACCGTCATAGCGCTGAGTCTCTAATGACCGCCATAGCTGAGTCTCTAATGACCGTCATAGCTGAGTCTCTAATGACCGTCATAGCGCTGAGTCTCTAATGACCGTCATAGCTGAGTCTCTAATGACCGCCATAGCGCTGAGTCTCTAATGACCGTCATAGCGCTGAGTCTCTAATGACCGCCATAGCGCTGAGTCTCTAATGACCGCCATAGCGCTGAGTCTCTAATGACCGCCATAGCGCTGAGTCTCTAATGACCGTCATAGCTGAGTCTCTAATGACCGTCATAGCTGAGTCTCTAATGACCGTCATAGCTGAGTCTCTAATGACCGCCATAGCGCTGAGTCTCTAATGACCGTCATAGCGCTGAGTCTCTAATGACCGCCATAGCTGAGTCTCTAATGACCGTCATAGCGCTGAGTCTCTAATGACCGTCATAGCGCTGAGTCTCTAATGACCGTCATAGCGCTGAGTCTCTAATGACCGTCATAGCTGAGTCTCTAATGACCGCCATAGCGCTGAGTCTCTAATGACCGTCATAGCTGAGTCTCTAATGACCGTCATAGCTGAGTCTCTAATGACCGTCATAGCTGAGTCTCTAATGACCGTCATAGCGCTGAGTCTCTAATGACCGTCATAGCGCTGAGTCTCTAATGACCGTCATAGCGCTGAGTCTCTAATGACCGCCATAGCGCTGAGTCTCTAATGACCGTCATAGCTGAGTCTCTAATGACCGTCATAGCGCTGAGTCTCTAATGACCGCCATAGCGCTGAGTCTCTAATGACCGTCATAGCGCTGAGTCTCTAATGACCGCCATAGCGCTGAGTCTCTAATGACCGTCATAGCGCTGAGTCTCTAATGACCGCCATAGCGCTGAGTCTCTAATGACCGTCATAGCTGAGTCTCTAATGACCGTCATAGCGCTGAGTCTCTAATGACCGTCATAGCTGAGTCTCTAATGACCGTCATAGCTGAGTCTCTAATGACCGCCATAGCGCTGAGTCTCTAATGACCGTCATAGCGCTGAGTCTCTAATGACCGTCATAGCGCTGAGTCTCTAATGACCGTCATAGCGCTGAGTCTCTAATGACCGTCATAGCGCTGAGTCTCTAATGACCGCCATAGCGCTGAGTCTCTAATGACCGCCATAGCCTGAGTCTCTAATGACCGCCATAGCGCTGAGTCTCTAATGACCGTCATAGCGCTGAGTCTCTAATGACCGTCATAGCGCTGAGTCTCTAATGACCGCCATAGCGCTGAGTCTCTAATGACCGTCATAGCTGAGTCTCTAATGACCGTCATAGCGCTGAGTCTCTAATGACCGTCATAGCGCTGAGTCTCTAATGACCGTCATAGCTGAGTCTCTAATGACCGTCATAGCGCTGAGTCTCTAATGACCGTCATAGCTGAGTCTCTAATGACCGTCATAGCGCTGAGTCTCTAATGACCGCCATAGCTGAGTCTCTAATGACCGCCATAGCGCTGAGTCTCTAATGACCGTCATAGCGCTGAGTCTCTAATGACCGCCATAGCTGAGTCTCTAATGACCGTCATAGCGCTGAGTCTCTAATGACCGTCATAGCGCTGAGTCTCTAATGACCGTCATAGCTGAGTCTCTAATGACCGCCATAGCGCTGAGTCTCTAATGACCGCCATAGCGCTGAGTCTCTAATGACCGTCATAGCGCTGAGTCTCTAATGACCGCCATAGCGCTGAGTCTCTAATGACCGTCATAGCGCTGAGTCTCTAATGACCGTCATAGCGCTGAGTCTCTAATGACCGTCATAGCGCTGAGTCTCTAATGACCGTCATAGCTGAGTCTCTAATGACCGTCATAGCGCTGAGTCTCTAATGACCGCCATAGCTGAGTCTCTAATGACCGCCATAGCTGAGTCTCTAATGACCGTCATAGCTGAGTCTCTAATGACCGTCATAGCTGAGTCTCTAATGACCGTCATAGCTGAGTCTCTAATGACCGTCATAGCGCTGAGTCTCTAATGACCGTCATAGCTGAGTCTCTAATGACCGCCATAGCGCTGAGTCTCTAATGACCGTCATAGCGCTGAGTCTCTAATGACCGTCATAGCTGAGTCTCTAATGACCGTCATAGCTGAGTCTCTAATGACCGTCATAGCTGAGTCTCTAATGACCGCCATAGCGCTGAGTCTCTAATGACCCCCATAGCGCTGAGTCTCTAATGACCGCCATAGCGCTGAGTCTCTAATGACCGTCATAGCTGAGTCTCTAATGACCGCCATAGCGCTGAGTCTCTAATGACCGTCATAGCTGAGTCTCTAATGACCGTCATAGCTAAGTCTCTAATGACCGTCATAGCGCTGAGTCTCTAATGACCGCCATAGCGCTGAGTCTCTAATGACCGTCATAGCTGAGTCTCTAATGACCGTCATAGCGCTGAGTCTCTAATGACCGCCATAGCTCTGAGTCTCTAATGACCGTCATAGCGCTGAGTCTCTAATGACCGCCATAGCGCTGAGTCTCTAATGACCGCCATAGCGCTGAGTCTCTGATGACCGTCATAGCGCTGAGTCTCTAATGACCGTCATAGCTGAGTCTCTAATGACCGTCATAGCTGAGTCTCTAATGACCGTCATACCTGAGTCTCTAATGACCGTCATAGCTGAGTCTCTAATGACCGTCATAGCGCTGAGTCTCTAATGACCGTCATAGCGCTGAGTCTCTAATGACCGCCATAGCGCTGAGTCTCTAATGACCGTCATAGCTGAGTCTCTAATGACCGCCATAGCGCTGAGTCTCTAATGACCGTCATAGCGCTGAGTCTCTAATGACCGTCATAGCTGAGTCTCTAATGACCGTCATAGCTGAGTCTCTAATGACCGTCATAGCGCTGAGTCTCTAATGACCGTCATAGCGCTGAGTCTCTAATGACCGTCATAGCTGAGTCTCTAATGACCGTCATAGCTGAGTCTCTAATGACCGTCATAGCGCTGAGTCTCTAATGACCGTCATAGCTGAGTCTCTAATGACCGCCATAGCGCTGAGTCTCTAATGACCGCCATAGCGCTGAGTCTCTAATGACCGTCATAGCTGAGTCTCTAATGACCGCCATAGCGCTGAGTCTCTAATGACCGTCATAGCTGAGTCTCTAATGACCGTCATAGCGCTGAGTCTCTAATGACCGTCATAGCTGAGTCTCTAATGACCGTCATAGCGCTGAGTCTCTAATGACCGCCATAGCGCTGAGTCTCTAATGACCGCCATAGCGCTGAGTCTCTAATGACCGCCATAGCGCTGAGTCTCTAATGACCGTCATAGCGCTGAGTCTCTAATGACCGCCATAGCGCTGAGTCTCTAATGACCGTCATAGCTGAGTCTCTAATGACCGTCATAGCGCTGAGTCTCTAATGACCGTCATAGGCTGAGTCTCTAATGACCGCCATAGCGCTGAGTCTCTAATGACCGTCATAGCTGAGTCTCTAATGACCGTCATAGCGCTGAGTCTCTAATGACCGCCATAGCGCTGAGTCTCTAATGACCGTCATAGCGCTGAGTCTCTAATGACCGCCATAGCGCTGAGTCTCTAATGACCGTCATAGCGCTGAGTCTCTAATGACCGTCATAGCTGAGTCTCTAATGACCGTCATAGCTGAGTCTCTAATGACCGTCATAGCGCTGAGTCTCTAATGACCGTCATAGCGCTGAGTCTCTAATGACCGTCATAGGCTGAGTCTCTAATGACCGTCATAGCGCTGAGTCTCTAATGACCGTCATAGCTGAGTCTCTAATGACCGTCATAGCTGAGTCTCTAATGACCGCCATAGCTGAGTCTCTAATGACCGTCATAGCGCTGAGTCTCTAATGACCGTCATAGCTGAGTCTCTAATGACCGTCATAGCTGAGTCTCTAATGACCGTCATAGCGCTGAGTCTCTAATGACCGTCATAGCGCTGAGTCTCTAATGACCGCCATAGCTGAGTCTCTAATGACCGTCATAGCTGAGTCTCTAATGACCGTCATAGCTGAGTCTCTAATGACCGTCATAGCGCTGAGTCTCTAATGACCGTCATAGCTGAGTCTCTAATGACCGTCATAGCTGAGTCTCTAATGACCGCCATAGCTGAGTCTCTAATGACCGTCATAGCTGAGTCTCTAATGACCGCCATAGCGCTGAGTCTCTAATGACCGCCATAGCTGAGTCTCTAATGACCGTCATAGCTGAGTCTCTAATGACCGTCATAGCTGAGTCTCTAATGACCGTCATAGCTGAGTCTCTAATGACCGTCATAGCGCTGAGTCTCTAATGACCGTCATAGCTGAGTCTCTAATGACCGTCATAGCGCTGAGTCTCTAATGACCGTCATAGCTGAGTCTCTAATGACCGCCATAGCGCTGAGTCTCTAATGACCGCCATAGCGCTGAGTCTCTAATGACCGCCATAGCGCTGAGTCTCTAATGACCGCCATAGCGCTGAGTCTCTAATGACCGTCATAGCTGAGTCTCTAATGACCGTCATAGCTGAGTCTCTAATGACCGTCATAGCGCTGAGTCTCTAATGACCGTCATAGCGCTGAGTCTCTAATGACCGTCATAGCGCTGAGTCTCTAATGACCGTCATAGCGCTGAGTCTCTAATGACCGTCATAGCGCTGAGTCTCTAATGACCGTCATAGCTGAGTCTCTAATGACCGTCATAGCGCTGAGTCTCTAATGACCGTCATAGCGCTGAGTCTCTAATGACCGTCATAGCGCTGAGTCTCTAATGACCGTCATAGCTGAGTCTCTAATGACCGCCATAGCGCTGAGTCTCTAATGACCGTCATAGCTGAGTCTCTAATGACCGCCATAGCGCTGAGTCTCTAATGACCGTCATAGCGCTGAGTCTCTAATGACCGTCATAGCTGAGTCTCTAATGACCGTCATAGCGCTGAGTCTCTAATGACCGTCATAGCGCTGAGTCTCTAATGACCGCCATAGCGCTGAGTCTCTAATGACCGCCATAGCGCTGAGTCTCTAATGACCGCCATAGCGCTGAGTCTCTAATGACCGTCATAGCTGAGTCTCTAATGACCGCCATAGCTGAGTCTCTAATGACCGTCATAGCTGAGTCTCTAATGACCGTCATAGCTGAGTCTCTAATGACCGTCATAGCGCTGAGTCTCTAATGACCGTCATAGCTGAGTCTCTAATGACCGTCATAGCGCTGAGTCTCTAATGACCGCCATAGCGCTGAGTCTCTAATGACCGCCATAGCGCTGAGTCTCTAATGACCGCCATAGCGCTGAGTCTCTAATGACCGTCATAGCGCTGAGTCTCTAATGACCGCCATAGCGCTGAGTCTCTAATGACCGTCATAGCGCTGAGTCTCTAATGACCGTCATAGCGCTGAGTCTCTAATGACCGTCATAGCGCTGAGTCTCTAATGACCGTCATAGCTGAGTCTCTAATGACCGCCATAGCGCTGAGTCTCTAATGACCGCCATAGCTGAGTCTCTAATGACCGTCATAGCTGAGTCTCTAATGACCGTCATAGCGCTGAGTCTCTAATGACCGTCATAGCGCTGAGTCTCTAATGACCGTCATAGCGCTGAGTCTCTAATGACCGCCATAGCGCTGAGTCTCTAATGACCGTCATAGCGCTGAGTCTCTAATGACCGTCATAGCTGAGTCTCTAATGACCGTCATAGCTGAGTCTCTAATGACCGTCATAGCTGAGTCTCTAATGACCGCCATAGCGCTGAGTCTCTAATGACCGCCATAGCGCTGAGTCTCTAATGACCGCCATAGCGCTGAGTCTCTAATGACCGTCATAGCTGAGTCTCTAATGACCGCCATAGCGCTGAGTCTCTAATGACCGTCATAGCGCTGAGTCTCTAATGACCGTCATAGCGCTGAGTCTCTAATGACCGTCATAGCGCTGAGTCTCTAATGACCGTCATAGCTGAGTCTCTAATGACCGTCATAGCGCTGAGTCTCTACTGACCATCATAGCTGAGTCTCTAATGACCGTCATAGCGCTGAGTCTCTAATGACCGTCATAGCGCTGAGTCTCTAATGACCGTCATAGCGCTGAGTCTCTAATGACCGCCATAGCGCTGAGTCTCTAATGACCGTCATAGCGCTGAGTCTCTAATGACCGTCATAGCTGAGTCTCTAATGACCATCATAGCTGAGTCTCTAATGACCGTCATAGCGCAGAGTCTCTAATGACCGCCATAGCGCTGAGTCTCTAATGACCGTCATAGCGCTGAGTCTCTAATGACCGTCATAGCTGAGTCTCTAATGACCGCCATAGCGCTGAGTCTCTAATGACCGCCATAGCTGAGTCTCTAATGACCGTCATAGCTGAGTCTCTAATGACCGTCATAGCTGAGTCTCTAATGACCGTCATAGCGCTGAGTCTCTAATGACCGTCATAGCTGAGTCTCTAATGACCGTCATAGCGCTGAGTCTCTAATGACCGTCATAGCGCTGAGTCTCTAATGACCGCCATAGCGCTGAGTCTCTAATGACCGTCATAGCTGAGTCTCTAATGACCGCCATAGCGCTGAGTCTCTAATGACCGTCATAGCTGAGTCTCTAATGACCGTCATAGCTGAGTCTCTAATGACCGTCATAGCGCTGAGTCTCTAATGACCGTCATAGCTGAGTCTCTAATGACCGCCATAGCGCTGAGTCTCTAATGACCGCCATAGCGCTGAGTCTCTAATGACCGCCATAGCGCTGAGTCTCTAATGACCGCCATAGCGCTGAGTCTCTAATGACCGCCATAGCGCTGAGTCTCTAATGACCGTCATAGCGCTGAGTCTCCTCTAATGACCGCCATAGCTGAGTCTCTAATGACCGTCATAGCGCTGAGTCTCTAATGACCGTCATAGCGCTGAGTCTCTAATGACCGTCATAGCTGAGTCTCTAATGACCGCCATAGCGCTGAGTCTCTAATGACCGCCATAGCGCTGAGTCTCTAATGACCGTCATAGCGCTGAGTCTCTAATGACCGCCATAGCGCTGAGTCTCTAATGACCGTCATAGCGCTGAGTCTCTAATGACCGTCATAGCGCTGAGTCTCTAATGACCGTCATAGCGCTGAGTCTCTAATGACCGTCATAGCTGAGTCTCTAATGACCGTCATAGCGCTGAGTCTCTAATGACAGCCATAGCTGAGTCTCTAATGACCGCCATAGCTGAGTCTCTAATGACCGTCATAGCTGAGTCTCTAATGACCGTCATAGCTGAGTCTCTAATGACCGTCATAGCTGAGTCTCTAATGACCGTCATAGCGCTGAGTCTCTAATGACCGTCATAGCTGAGTCTCTAATGACCGCCATAGCGCTGAGTCTCTAATGACCGTCATAGCGCTGAGTCTCTAATGACCGTCATAGCTGAGTCTCTAATGACCGTCATAGCTGAGTCTCTAATGACCGTCATAGCTGAGTCTCTAATGACCGCCATAGCGCTGAGTCTCTAATGACCCCCATAGCGCTGAGTCTCTAATGACCGCCATAGCGCTGAGTCTCTAATGACCGTCATAGCGCTGAGTCTCTAATGACCGCCATAGCGCTGAGTCTCTAATGACCGTCATAGCGCTGAGTCTCTAATGACCGTCATAGCTGAGTCTCTAATGACCGTCATAGCGCTGAGTCTCTAATGACCGCCATAGCGCTGAGTCTCTAATGACCGTCATAGCTGAGTCTCTAATGACCGTCATAGCGCTGAGTCTCTAATGACCGCCATAGCTCTGAGTCTCTAATGACCGTCATAGCGCTGAGTCTCTAATGACCGCCATAGCGCTGAGTCTCTA
>NW_024431164.1:0-797 GCF_017639785.1 Mesocricetus auratus
TTTGTATTGCTTGTTTTCAATAAGGTACACGTAAAGATTATCACACAGAGTTGTAGCGTTATTTTTCAGTACGTTGCACGTGTAGAATCTCACACAATGTCATATCCTTAGATTTCAATAAATTACAAGTGTAGATTCTCAACAAGCGTTGTATCTTTAGTTACACGTGTAGATACTTACACAGTGTTGTATTTTTAGTTTTCAATAAGCCTCCACTGTAGATTCTCACACAGCATTTTTTCGTTAGTTTTCAATGAGGTACACGTGTAGATTCTTACACAGTGTAGTATGTTTAGTTTGTAATAAGTTACACCTGTAGATTCTCACACAGCGTTGTGTCGATAGTTTTCAATAAGTTACCCCTGCATAATTTCACACAATTTTGTATTGTTAGTTTTTAATAAGTTGCACGTGTAGAATCTCACTCAGCGTTGTATCGTTAGTTTTCAATAAGGTACAGGTGTAGAATCTCAGACATCATTGTATGGTTAATTTAAAATAAGGTACAGGTGTAGATTATAACACTGCGTTGTATCATTAGTTTTCAATAATGTACACATGTACATTATCACAGAGTGTTGTAGTGTTAGTTTTCAATAAGTTGCACGTGTAGAATCACATACTTTTGTATCGTTATTTTTCAATAAGTTGCATGTGTAGATACTCATACAGCGTTTTATCATTAGTTTACAATAAGTTACACGTGTAGATACTTGCACAGTGATGTATCTTTAGTTTTCAATAAGTTACACCTGTAAATTCTCACACAGTTTTAATTGTGTAAAGTTATGCCTAAG
>NW_024431165.1:0-6825 GCF_017639785.1 Mesocricetus auratus
CCTCAGCGCCTCCGCCATATGAGCTTCGGCTGAATACTGGTACTGACTCCTTTTTACCTTTAGAGGAACGGAGAAAAATACAAGTGGCTTTTCCAGTATTCGAGAATGTGGAAGGCGGAAGAGTACATACCCCTGTAGATTACAATCAAATCAAAGAATTGGCCGAATCCGTTCGTAATTATGGGGTCAATGCTAACTTTACCACATTACAGGTGGAAAGGCTTGCTAATTTTGCCATGACTCCCACTGACTGGCAAACGACAGTGAAAGCAGTGCTTCCCAACATGGGACAATACATGGAATGGAAGGCTCTCTGGTATGATGCAGCCCAGGCACAAGCTAGAGTTAATGCCACGGCTGAAGATGAGAATCAGAGGCAGTGGACATTTGAAATGCTGACAGGTCAGGGTCAACATGCCCTTAATCAAACCAACTACATCTGGGGCGTCTATGGTCAGGTGTCGGCCGCCGCTATTAAAGCATGGAAGGCCCTCACAAAAAGGGGAGAGTCCAGTGGACACCTTACAAAGATTGTCCAAGGACCCCAAGAGCCATTTTCAGACTTTGTGGCCAGAATGACAGAGGCCGCCAGTCGCATCTTTGGTGATTCAGAACAAGCTATGCCCCTGATTGAGCAACTTGTCTATGAACAAGCAACCCAGGAATGTCGAGCGGCTATCGCCCTCGCAAAAGCAAAGGTTTACAAGATTGGCTCAGAGTGTGCAGGGAGCTGGGGGACCCCTAACCAATGCAGGACTAGCTGCCGCCATTTTACAAACGCACAGGTATAGAGATTTATCTAATCGAAAAGCTTGTTTTAATTGTGGGAGAATGGGGCACCTTAAGAAAGATTGTCAAGCCCCTGAAAGAACAAGAGAATCGAAGCTTTGCTATCGTTGTGGTAAAGGTTATCATAGGGCTAGCGAATGCAGGTCAGTCCGGGATGTAAAAGGGAGGCTTCTGCCCCCTATTGAAGAATCCAAGGTACCCCAATCAAAAAACGGGTCACGGGGCCCATGGTCCCAGGGCCCTCAGAAATATGGGAACCAATTTCAGAAAAGCAATCAAGAGGAAGTAGAGGTTTCCGAGGAACCTCCGGAATGGACTTGCGTGCCGCCTCCGACTTCTTACTCATGCCCCAAATGAATGTTCAACCGGTCCCAGTCCATTCCCTGGACCTTTGCCCCCTGCCACCATTGGGCTTATTCTGGGCCGTGGCTCCTTAACTTTACAGGGACTCATTATATATCCTGGGATTGTTGACCCATATCATAAAGAGGAGATTCAAGTTCTCTGTTCTAGCCCTCGGGGTGTATTTTCTATAAAGCAGGGAGATAGAATTGCACAACTGGTGTTGCTGCCCTCCCTCGGGGATGGAGAAACCTACACTTTACAAAAAAGGGCTATGGGATCTTCTGGAAGTGATTCAGCCTATCTGGCTATACCCCTAAATGAGAGACCTACAATAAAATTGTTAATTAATGGAAAAGAATTTGAAGGGATAATGGATTCGGGAGCAGACAAAAGCATTATTTCACTCCATTGGTGGCCGAAGTCTTGGCCCACTGTTGTTTCATCTCATTCTCTACAAGGTCTTGGATACCAGTCCTCTCCTGCCATCAGTGCCTCAGCCTTAACCTGGCGGGATGCTGAAGGCAAACAGGGATGTTTTACCCCCTATGTGTTGCCACTCCCTGTAAATTTATGGGGACGAGATGTGTTACAAGCCATGGGCATGACCCTAACTAATGAATACTCCCCCCAGGCATCAGCCATTATGGCAAAGATGGGGTATACAAATGGTAGAGGCTTGGGTAGGCAAGAACAAGGCAGAATAAAACCCATTACACAACACGGAAATCGGGGTAGAAAAGGACTGGGTTTTATTTAGGGGCCGTTGAGGCTTCACGACCCATACCATGGAAAACAGAGGAGCCGTTATGGGTCTCTCAATGGCCTCTATCCTCTGAAAAATTAGAGGCTGTCACAAGATTAGTGCAAGAACAGGAACGGCTGGGGCATCTAGAGCCTTCTACCTCCCCATGGAATACACCAATTTTTGTTATTAAGAAGAAATCTGGGAAGTGGAGATTACTCCATGACCTTCGGGCCATTAACAATCAGATGCATCTTTTTGGCCCTGTTCAAAGAGGCCTTCCTTTGCTTTCTGCACTTCCTCAAGATTGGAAGCTTGTTATTATAGATATTAAGGATTGTTTCTTCTCTATTCCACTTTACCCACGGGATAGACCAAGGTTTGCCTTCACTATCCCTTCTCTTAATCATATGGAACCAGACAAGAGATTTCAGTGGAAGGTACTGCCGCAAGGCATGGCCAATAGCCCAACAATATGTCAGCTATATGTGCAGGAGGCTTTGGAGCCAATTAGGAAGCAATTTACATCTTTAATCGTTATCCATTATATGGACGATATTCTTATTTGTCACAAAGAGTTAGATGTTTTACAAAAGGCTTTTCCCATGCTGGTGGCTGAATTAAAACAGTGGGGATTAGAGATTGCCTCAGAAAAGGTTCAAATTGCAGATACAGGGCTCTTTTTGGGCTCAATGATTACTCCCAAAAATATAGTTCCTCAGAAAATAGAAATTCGCAAAGACCACTTACAAACATTAAATGATTTTCAGAAACTTCTGGGAGATATAAATTGGTTGAGGCCCTTTTTAAAAATTCCATCTGCTGATCTAAAACCCCTCTTCGATCTCCTGGAGGGTGAGCCTCATATCTCCTCACCCAGAAAATTTACCCCTGCCGCCCACCGAGCCTTACAGATGGTGGAAGAGGCCTTACAGGAAGCACAATTACAACGTATTGAGGAGTCACTACCTTTTAATCTGTGTGTTTTTAAGACAGCTCAATTGCCAACTGCAGTCCTGTGGCAACATGGACCATTACTTTGGATTCATCCAAATGCTTCCCCTGCTAAGATTATTGACTGGTACCCTGATGCTGTTGCACAGCTCGCGCTTCATGGAATAAAAGCAGCTGTTACACATTTTGGCAGGGATCCTGATTCCTTGATTGTGCCTTATACTGCTGCACAAGTTCAGACCTTGGCAGCCACATCTAGTGATTGGGCAGTTTTAGTTACTTCCTTTTCAGGACAAATTGATAATCATTTTCCAAAGCATCCAATTTTACAGTTTGCCCTAAACCAGGCTATAGTGTTTCCACAAGTGACAGCTAAAGACCCACTCCCAGATGGGACTGTGGTGTACACTGATGGATCAAAAACTGGTATGGGAGCTTATGTGGTCAAGGATAGGGTTATATCTAAACAATATAATGAAACTTCACCTCAAGTTGTAGAATGTCTGATAGTACTGGAGGTTCTTGAGGCTTTTCCAGGACCCCTCAATATTGTATCAGATTCCTCTTATGTGGTTAATGCAGTTAATCTCCTTGAGATAGCTGGAATAATAAGATCCTCCAGCAGAGTTGCTAACATCTTTCAGAAGATACAAGCTGCCTTGTTAAATAGGAGATTTCCTGTTTTCATTACCCATGTCCGAGCACATTCTGGACTCCCAGGTCCCATGTCCTTAGGGAATGACTTAGCGGACAAGGCTACAAAGCTGGTGGCCGCTGCCTTGTCTACCCATGCACAAGCAGCAAAAGAATTCCATAAGCGCTTTCATGTGACGGCTGAGACCTTGCGCCGTCGTTTTGCTCTATCCAGGAAAGAGGCTAGGGAAATTGTTACTCAATGCCAGAATTGCTGCGAATTCTTACCCACGTGGCATTAGACCATTGCAGATGTGGCAGATGGATGTTACTCATATTCCCTCTTTTGGAAGGCTTCAATATGTTCATGTTTCTGTTGACACCTGTTCTGGCGTAATGTTTGCCACACCCCTAACAGGGGAAAAGGCCTCATATGTGATTCAACATTGCCTTGAGGCCTGGAGTGCTTGGGGAAAACCCAGAATTTTAAAAACAGACAATGGACCAGCATATACCTCTCAAAAATTCCGACAGTTTTGTCGGCAAATGGATGTTACCCATCTAACTGGCCTACCTTATAACCCTCAAGGACAGGGCATTGTGGAACGTGCCCATCGTACACTCAAATCATATCTGATTAAACAAAAGGGGAGTATTGAGGATGTTCTACCCTCGGTACCAAGAGTTGCTGTATCCATGGCACTTTTTACCCTTAATTTCTTGAACTGTGATGCCCAAGGCCACACTGCGGCTGATCGCCACAGTTTAGAGCCTGATAGGCCAAAAGAAATGGTAAAATGGAAAGATGTCTTGACTGATCTCTGGAAAGGCCCGGATCCTATTCTTATAAGATCCAGGGGAGCTGTGTGTGTTTTTCCACAGGAGGAAGAAAACCCCCTGTGGATCCCTGAAAGACTCACTCGAAGAGCTCCTTCACAACTCCAGAATAAGAAGGATGGAGGCCAAGTGGGTGATGAAGACTCTCCTACTCGGGATGATGGTTCCTAGTATGATGGGAGAGTTACGGTGGGCCATCATGTCTACCTTCCCCTACCGATGCCAGTGATGCAGAATGCCCAGGTGTTCCCTAGATTTTTCACAAATAATAGAGAGTTGGGGCTTGCCTTTTTGCCTTTAGATCCTCAGATACAGAGTTTTCAGGATGAGAGAACCTTGTCATTAGTAGGAAGCTTGTGCTTTACTGTGATTTCTTCATTAAAGGATAATTTTATTCATATGGATCCAGAAAGATCTAATGCTAATCCTTTTGAATTAATGGAAGCTGTACTGATCTTTCTCCTATGATAGTGAGAAGGGACAGATTACTTTTGATTGGAAAGGGGCATTAGGCAACAGTCTGAGTGAGGGACAGAGCTCTGGATCATCTGATTGGTCCTCCTCCAATGTTAAGTATACCCCTTTTAAGAGAACTAATTATTCAGCTGCCCTTTATTTGGGTTGTGAGTAATGATACCTTAGGTAAGAATCAGAAAGAAATAAATTGTTCTGCTTAGAATTGTTTTTATGCATTATGCTGGGATGCTATTAAGCACCCTTTTGCTTTGGTAATGCGCATGCCTCGATTTATTCCAGCTCCTGTTGAGGCGCCAAGTAATTTGAGTTTGTTTAGGGAAAAGCGAGATTTTTGGGATCTCTGCTATTATTGTGGGCCTGATAGCCACCGCCGCGGTTACTGCTTCGGTTACCGCCTCGGCCCTTGCACTTTCTGCCACTGTGCAGACAACTCAAACCATTAATGAACTATAGGCCACTGTGACCATGGTCCTAGATAAACAGGCCACTGCCAATTCTCAGATACAAGGAGGCCTGATGTTGGTAAACCAACAGATTAATTTGGTTCAGGAACAATTGGATATATTGTGGCAGATGGCCAAATTGGGATGTGAACAAAGTTGCCTGGCCTTTGTGTCACTTAGTACAATATGAGAATTTTACAAGAGCAGCTAACCTGTCAAAAGCTCTGTCTCAACATTTATTACAGAATTGGACTTTTGAGTTTGAGCAGACACTCCGTGAGTTGAGAATGGCGATCCTGCAAGTGAATTCGACGCATCTGGATCTTTCTCTGATGGAAGACCTCTCCCCCTGGATTTCATCTGCATTTTCTTATTTTAAGGAATGGGTGGGGGTAGGATCATTTAGCCTAGTTCTCTGCTGTGGAATAGTGTTGATGCTTTGGATGGTGTGTACGCTCAGAGCCCAAACAAAAGGAGAAAGTGGTGGTGGCACAAGCACTTGCTGCCTTAGAACACGGAGCATCCCCTGACATTTGGTTAACCATGTTAAAGCAATAGGTCGCTGGCCTCCCAGCTCTTGCACCCCACGAGGCTAGTCTCATTGCACGGGATAGAGTGGGTAGGCTTCAGCAGCCCAAGGAGTTGCAAGGCTAAGCACTGCACAGGAGAGGTCTGCGGTATAACGACTTTCTCCTGGGAGATAAGTCATCTTGCATGAAGGTTCTATGTCATGATCTCCTTCCCCCAGAAAAAGACATCGGACTGGTCAGGACTTCCTCTGGGGATAAGACCCTGGAGAGGAGCTTTGTACATGTTCCGAATTTGCACATGGGGATTTGACCTCTATCTCCACTCCAAAGTTGTGGGTGTCCTATTGCTTCAAAAATAAATGAATAGGGGGAGATGTGAGGAGCCGCCCTCGCTATCGCTATTGCCGTTAGAAGATGGCGCTGACATCCACTGTCAGTTGGAGTTAACTGTCGCTGTCAGTTGGAGTTAACTGTCGCTGTCAGTTGGAGTTAACTGTCGCTGTCAGTTGGAGTTAACTGTCGCTGTCAGTTAGAGTTAACTGTCGCTGTCAGTTGGAGTTAACTGTCGCTGTCAGTTGGAGTTAACTGTCGCTGTCAGTTGGAGTTAACTGTCGCTGTCAGTTGGAGTTAACTGTCGCTGTCAGTTAGAGTTAACTGTCGCTGTCAGTTGGAGTTAACTGTCGCTGTCAGTTGGAGTTAACCGTTTAAACTGTGCCTCTCCCGTGACGTCATCTGGGGTGATGTGCAAACCACCAATCCCGGCTCTACACATCTCACTCGGAGCTCCTAGGCTTATATAAGGGGCTGGGTTTCTTAGCTTGGGGTCTCCCTCTAAGAAGCTGATCATCTATCTCTCAAGATGCATTAAAGCTTTACTGCAGAAGGATCCGAGTGTTCTGCGTCGTTCTTGCTGGCGAGACGGTAGCGCGGGACAGGGATGTAAACTCAATTCTCATACTTCCAGAGTAAACGCTAACGCACTGGTCATCTCCCCAAAGGTGTATGTTTTTTACACGTGTGTGTGTGTGTGTGTGTGTGTGTGTGTGTGTGTGTGTGTAACATTCATGCCGCTGTG
>NW_024431166.1:0-42536 GCF_017639785.1 Mesocricetus auratus
CAAACAAGCTAAACAAAGCAAAATAAGTGCCTGACACTTAAAACGGTGAATATCTTCAGAATTAATTTTTTACAAAATTTATTTCTTCATAATTTACCAGTAATATAACAGGGTTTTAAATTAATGAAAACAGGGGTAGTTGTGATGGGTAGTAAGCCACACACACAACCATATACCATTTTTAAGCTTATTCAGTCCTGAATCAGAACATTTAACATACAGAGGTGTATTATACAATGACAATCCACTGGCCACCATTTGAACACTCAAAATTGTTCAGAGTTACATTTGTGCTTAGAGGCGCATTTAATTCCTGAAAAAGTACTGTATGTGAGCTATGGTTGAGCATCTGGATATTAAGTGTTCAGCAGCATTTGTTAATGAGCACTAATTGTCAACTTGGGATTTTGAAAGCAATGAGAAAAAATGAGACTTAATATGGAGAAAAGGAATACTTTTTTATATTTTATTTTCCAGTTTAAATTTAGATAAGAAACAAGGATGCTTCACAAGTCAGTTCCAGATCACTCTCACATTCCCTCCCCTCCCCCCATGCCCACCCCCAACCCCCCGTTATCCCCTCATTCCCCCAGGGAGGGTGAGGCCCACCATGGGGGTGTCCATAGTCTGTCATTTCATATAGGGCAGGGCCTAGACCCTTCCCAAAGAGTTCAGGGTGAGAGTGCACCTCACATTGTTCTATGGGAGTCCAAAGTCCGTGTGTATACTTGGGATGGGTACTGGTTTCTGCCCAAGGCTCAATAGATTCCCTAGGCCTCCTCACTGACACCCAGATTCAGGGGGTCTTGATCAGTCCCATGCTGGATTCCCAGGTTGATGCTTGGGATTCAAGAGTTAACCTTTGTCTGGTCAGCTGTTTCTGGGGGTTAAACCAGCCCAGTCTTAATCCCTTTGATCATCAGTCCTCCCTCTCTGTTACTGGCTTTCTTGAGTTCAGCTCAGTACTTAAACAAGGGAGTCTGCCTCTTCTTCGATCAGCCACTAAAGAAGTTTCTGTTTCCCAGACTCCCTGGCCATAGGATTGTAGGCTGGCACTCCCCAGATCGATGTTTAAAATCCATATATGAGAGAGTACATGCCATGTTTCTCCTTTTGTGACTGGGTAACCTCACTCAGGATGGTTTCTTCTAGTGTCATCCATTTGCCTGCGAATCTCATGATTCCATTATTTTTTTCTGCTGAATACTACTCCATTGTGTAAATGTACCACATTTTCTCTATCCACTCTTCGGTTGAGGGACATCTAAGTTGCTTCCAAGTTCTGGCTATTACAAATAAAGCTGCTATGAACATAGTGGAACAGACATCTTTGCTGTATGAATGGGCATTTTTGGATATATGCGTAAGAGTGGAGTTGCTGGGTCTTGTGGTAGGTTTATTCCCATTTTTCTGAGGAATCTCCATACTGATTTCTAAAGTGGCTGAACCAGTTGGCACTCCCACCAGCAATGTAGGAGTGTCCTCCTTTCACCACATCCTCTCTAGCATAAATTGTCATTGCTGTTATTGATTGTAGCCATTCTGACAGGAGAGAGATGGTATCTCAGAGTTGTTTTGATTTGCATTTCCCAGATGGCTAAGGATGTTGAGCCCTTTCTCAAGTGCCTCTCAGCCATTTTAGACTCCTCTATTGAAAACTCTCTATATAGTTCTGCAGCCCACTTTTTAATTGGGTCCTTTGATGTTTTGGAGACTTGCTTCTTGAGTTCTTTGTAAATTTTGGAGATCAACCCTCTGTCAGATGTGAGATTAGTGAATATTTTTTCCCATTCTGTGGGCTGCCTTTTTGTCTTGCTGACGGTGTCCTTTGCCTTACAGAAGCTTCTCAGTTTCATTAGGACCCATTTATTAATTGTTGATCTCACTGTCTGTACTACTGGTGTTATGTTCAGGAAGCTGTCTCCTGTACCAATTCGTTCAAGGGTACCACCCTCTTTTTCTTCTCAGAGGTTCAGTGTGGCTGGATTTATGTTGAGGTCTTTGATCCATTTGGACTTAAGTTTTGTGCATGGCGATAAACATGGATCGATCCGCATTCTTCTACATGCCAGTCTCCAATTACGCCAGCACCATTTGTTGAAGATGCTTTCTTTGTTCCATTGTATATTTTTAGCTTCTTTGTCAAAGATCAGATGTTCGTATGTGTGTGGGTTAATACCCGGGTTTTCAATCGATTCCATTGGTCTACCTGTCTAATTTTGTGCCAATACCAAGCTATTTTCAGTTCTATAGCTCTGTAATAGAGCTTGAGGTCAGGGATGGTGATGCCTCCGGACGTTGCCTTGTTGAACAGGGTAGTTTTGGCTATCCTAGGTCTTTTGTTTTTCCATAAAAATTGATTATTGTTCTTTCAAGGTCTGTGAAGAATTGTTCTGGGATTTTATGGGGATTGCATTGAATCTGTAGATTGCTTTTGGCAGGATTGCCATTTTTACTACATTGATCCTACCTATCCAAGAGCATGGGAGATCTTTTCAATTTCTGAGGGCTTCTTTAATTTCTTTCTTTAAAGTTTCAAAGTTCTTACAATACATGTCTTTCACTTGTTTGGTTAGCGTTACCCCAAGGTATTTTATGTTGTTTGTGGCATTTGTAAAGGGTGATGTTTCTCTGATTTCTCTTTCAGCCCTTTTATCATCTGTATATAATAGTGCTACTGATTTTCTTGAGTTGATCTTGTAGCCTGCCACTTTGCTAAAGGTGTTAATCAGCTGTAAGAGTTCCCTGGTAGAGTTCTTTGGGTCATTGATGTAAACTATCATATGGTCTGCAAACAGTGAAAGTTTGACCTCTTCCTTCCCAATTTGTATCCCCTTGATCCCCCTTTCCTGTTGTATGGAAATAGCTAGAACTTCAAGTACCATGTTGAGAAGGTATGGAGAGATTGGACAGCCTTGTTTTGTTCCTGATTTTAGAGGAATTGCATTGAATTTCTGTCCATTTAGTTTGATGTTGGCTGTTGGTTTACAGTATATAGATTTTTTATGTTTAAATATGTCCCTGTTATTTCAGATCACTCCAAGACCTTTATCATGAAGGGGTGTTGGATTTTGTCAAAGGCTTTTTCAGCATCTGTTGAGATGATCTTGTGATTTTTGTTTTTCAGCTTGTTTATATGGTGGATTACGTTGATGGATTTTCGTATGTTGAACCATCCCTGCATCCTTGGGAAGAAAATTTTTCCCAACCTTTAATTCTCAGGTAATGACTGTCTTTGAGGGTGTGGTGTGTTTCTTGTATGCAGCAGAATGAAGGGTTCTCTCTTCGAATCCATTCTGCTAACCTGTGTCTTTTTATGGGTGAGTTACGGCCATTAAAATTGAGGGATATTAATGACCATTGATTGCTCATCCTTCTTCGATTTGAGATGGTTGTTGTTGGTGGAATTATGTGTGGTATTTCACCCCTTTTTTCTTTTGGATGATGGTAGAGAGGGATTCTCTAATGCTTATGTTTTTCTGGTTGCAGTTAGCTTCCTTGGGTTGGATTTTACCTTCCAAAATTTTCTGTAGGGCTGGGTTAGTGGACACATATTGCTTGAATCTAGTTTTGTCATGGAATATCTTGTTTTCTCCGTCTATAGTGATTGAGAGCTTTGCCGGGTATAGTAGTCTGGGCTGGCATCCATGGTCTCTTAGTGTAGGTAGAATATCTATCCAGGACCTTCTGGCTTTCAGAGTTTCCATGGAGAAATCAGGTGTAATTCTGAAAGGTCTGCCTTTATATGTTACTTGACATTTTTCCTTAGCTGCTCTTAATATTCTTTCTTTATTCTGTATGTTTGTGGTCTTGATTATTATGTGGTGAGGGGATTTTTTTTGTGGTCCACTCTATTTGGTGTTATGTAGTCTTCTAGTACCTTCATTGGCATGTCTTTCTTAAGGTTGGGAAAGTTTTCTTCTATGATTTTGTTGAGTGTGCCTTCTGCCCCTTTGAGGTGGATTTCTTCTCCTTCTTCTATACCTATTATTCTTAGGTTTGCTCTTTTCCTGGTGTCCCATGTTCCCTGGATGTTTTGTGCTAAGGATTTGTTGGATTTAAGGTTTTCTTTGGTTGATAAATCCATTTCTCCTAGTGTATCTTCAACACTTGAGATTCTCTCTTCCATCTCTTCTATTCTGTTTGTTATGCTTGTATTGGTAGTGCCTGACTGTTTGTCCAGCTTTTCTATTTTCGGCCTTTCTTCAGATTGTGTTTTTTTTAATGTCTCTTTTACAGTTTTCAACCCTTGCAGTGTTTGCATTGCTTCTTGCAATTTTCTGTTTATCTTTTCGTCTGTTTTTTGCCTTTTATGAATTTTTTGGTTTGTTCTTTCTTCCATTTCTTGCATTTTTTGGTTTTCTTTTTGTTCCATTTCTCGCATTTTGTGCTTTGTTTCTTCTTTCATTTCCTGCCTTTTTTGGATTTTTTCTTCTTCCCCTTTTTTCATTTTTTGCTTTGTTTTTTCTACCATTTCTTGCGGTTTTTTTGCTTTGTTTCTTCTTCCATTTCCTGCCTTTTTTGGTATGTATCTTCTTCCAATTCTTGCATTTTTTGCTTTGTTTTTTCTTCCATTTCTTGCGGTTTTTTTGCTTTGTTTCTTCTTCCATTTCCTGCCTTTTTTGGTATGTATCTTCTTCAAATTCTTGCATTTTTTGCTTTGTTTTTTCTTCCATTTCTTGCATTTTTTGCTTCGTTTCTTCTTCCATTTCCTGACTTTTTTGGTTTGTTTTTCTTCCAATTCTTGCATTTTTTGGTTTGTTTTTTCTTCCATTTCTTGCATTTTTTGGTTTTTTTTTCTTCCATTTCTTTGAGGGATTTTCCTATATCCTCTTTTAGGGCCTCTATCATTTTCAATAAAGTGCTTTTAAGGTAGTTCCCTTCTGCTTCGTTCGCATTGGAATGTTGGGGTCTTGCTGGTGTGGAGTCTCTAGAATCTTGCAGTGTCATATTTGTTTTTCTGTTTCTGACTGTGTTTTTGTATTGTGTCTTTCCCATCTCTTCTTCTCGTGGGTGCAGAAAGAGCCTCTTAATGGTCTGGGGACCAGAGTTCCCTTTTGGTGGGTGCTAGCAAGTCCAATAATCTGGTGGTTCTTCTATTCCTTGTCCAAATGCTGGTCCCATGGGTGGAGAAGAATAACAGAAATCTGGGGCGCTTAGCCTCCTACCTCGTCCCCTGGACCCTATGCTGGGTCCTGTTGTACCTGATCCAGAACAGCTACTCCCATGGTCTCCCTGCCTCCTCTGGTTTCCTGGTCTCGTTGGTGGGAGAGAAGATCTGGAGTCTGGGGTGCTTGGCTCCCGCTGGAATTGGCAGCTCTGTGCAGTTCCCAGGCGTTCTGCAGGCACTGGAATGCAGGCCGGGAAGCTGTCCTGTTTACCTGATGCTGCTGGGGGAACAGCTGCTTCCCTGGACTCCCAGCCTCCTCTGATTTCCTGGTCTCGTTGGTGGGGGAGAAGATCTGTCGTCTGGGGTGCTTGGTTCCCACCGGGATAGGGAGCTCTGTGCAGTTCCCAGGTGATCTGCAGGCACTGGAACATATGCTGGGAAGCCGGCCTGTTTACCTGATGCTGCTGGAGGAACAGCTGCTTCCCTGGACTCCAAGCCTCCGCTGGTTTCCTGGTATCGTTGGTGGGAGAGAAGATCTGGAGTCTGGGGTGCTTGGCTCCCGCCAGGATTGGGAGCTCTGTGCAGTTCCCAGTCGATCTGCAGGCACTGGACAGAAAGGGAACACCTAACACCATTGAGTTATGTTATGCATTTCACAGTCTAGTCAAAATCAGTTATATCTTATTACATCTAACATCAAATTACATCTCATGAATTTTGCATTCCACCACCCAAAAGCACCACCCTCAATACAAGTGAACATTCACAGACGCTCTGTCATTGAGAGAAGCTTTAAATAGACAAAAACCGTGAGTGGGGTTTTCTATACACAAATACCAATTTCCAAGCCAGTTACCACTTTGCATATTTTTTCCGACGGGGCATCCATAAATAAAAAAACAGAAGCTCATACTTACAGCCTATTCCTTGTTACTTTCCAACCTGAGAGTTTCATCTTGCATTAGTCACCATATGATCTCTATCATAACGGTGGGGGTTAATGAGTACATTAGCTTTATGGGAATTTATAGTTCTTTCATGCATCTATAATTTGGTTAAGTCTGTTAATCATTGACCTACTTTTTAAAATCTCTCCCACTCAAACTAAAATCCACACAAATATAAATCTTAATTTTAATCTCAGCTCTTTAAAAAAAGTTTTCCTAAGATTAAAGAACTACCCACAAAAATAAAATAAAGTGACGTAGGTTAAACTGTTGACCCCTAAATATAGTTTAACCTGAACTTGATGTCTATTTTGAAATCTATGAATTAAGTTCTTTTCATATTTATGTGAGATGACTAGTAAATAGTAGTCATTGACTGGAAAATATTAAGCAATGACCGCTTTGTAAATATGGTGCTAACATTTTGTTTCTACCTCAGTAACAACTAAGCCTACAAAAGGCAATAAATGAAACTGTAATGTGAAGATTATTTTTTTCTGTTTGATTTGGATTCTGTAAAAGGTCTACATTGGTATCAAGGGAAAATACAAAAATACTACCTTGTATGTGCCTGTAAATTTGCTGATCTCTAGGGATATCAAGTCTCTTTGTCTTCCTCTATTTCTATTGCATTTGTATCCTCTTAAAAATAAAATAGAAAGGAATGAATATGTATTTACATACATTAATATAAAAATATGATGATTTAGCATTTTGTGCATGTTGTTGCTGGGCAGTGGAGATGCAATCCTTTAACCCAGCACTCAGGAGGCAGAGGCAGGCAGCGCTATGTGAGTTCGAGGCCAGCCTGATCAACAGAGAAAGTTCCAGGACAGCCTCCAAAATAATACAGAGAAACCTTGTCTCAAAAAAAAGAAGATTTGCCTATAATTCTTGCTAAAGAACAATATTTTTATAGCTTTTGCTATCTTTATCAATTAGTTACTTTTCTCCTTCCATGTCAATAGATGAGAAAAAAATTCTATTTTACCTGATGCCTGACAAACACTAGGAACTCTTTTCCCAATACACATACCAAGTAGGCCCACTATTATGACAAAATGAAAAATAATTAAAGTAATACAACTGTATCTAGTAAAAGACAAAGCATGAAATGCCCGAAAACACTGAAACCCAAAATATAACCTTTTACTACCCCTTAATAACAAATATGTAGAATTTATAACACCTTTTTTATTGGGTGGGGTGGGACAGGGTTTCTCTGTGTAGCTTTGAAGCCTTTCGTGAAATTTGCTCTGTAGACCAGACTGGCCTCGAACACACAGAAATCCACCTGCCTCTGTCTCCAGAGTGCTGGGATTAAAGGTGTTTGCCACTACCACACAGCATTAGTTTATAGCACTTTTCATGACATAAACAATTCCTGAGCTTCTAAAAGAACACTGTAATTTTTCAAAAGAATAAATATTAGACATTACTATGTTGGGGAACTAGAGAGATGGCTCAGTGGTTAAGAGCACTGGATACTCTTCCAGAGGTTCTGAGTTTTACTTTTCAGCAACCAATATGCAGAATGCCAACTGGTAAAACCTGATACAAGACCACAGGAAAGAGTTAAACAAGTATTAATAATGGGCAAATTGCTTATGTGTAGAAACAGTATTTGGCTTGCAGTTGATCATTGATAGTAATCTGTAGCTCATTTAATGGAAGACATTTAAAATGAAAAAAAGTGAAAAAAGAAAGTAAGAATTGAAAAGAAAAATGAATAAAAAATCCATAAAAGATAATAAAATTTGAAATGAAACATATAAAAGAGGAAATTCTAAAACCTAAAGGATGGAAAGTGTTTAGGAATGCAGAAAGAAAAAGTAAGCAAGGAAGGAAAAATAATGCAGCAATTACATAAAATTAAAAAAGATATACAATATTTATTTGTGTACGGATAATCTCATATATATATTAATATTTATAGCAATAATTAGTGATAAATGAAGGCATGAATATTCAAGTAAACATCTGTGTTATTATCTTGGCATGTGTGATTCCATTTTGACTGCAAACTTGTCTCTGATCAAAAATAAATGATTAGGTTGGGTGTTGGTGGCACATGCCTTTTATCCTAGCATTGGGGAGGCAAAGATAGGAAGATCTCTGTGAGTTTGAGGTCAGCCTGGTCTACAAGAGCTAGTTCCCGGACATTCTCCAAAGCCACAGAGAAACCCTGTCCTGAAAAATATAAATAAATAAATAAATAAACCCTAAACATAAATAAATATCACTGCCATGGGAGAAATATTTCTTCACTGTCAGCATTCCTGAGTTTCAAATAGAAATCTATGTAAGGAGAAGGCCTACTCCATTTTACCACATACATTTGGGAACATTGTAGTTAGATATTTAAGCTCTTCTTTAGTCACTCATAATCATGATTTTGCTGTCACACTAATAAAATTTCATTAACCCTACAGATATTAAGCATAGGTAAATGAGAGATATTGGAGAGGGCAAAATAAAGGGGGAAATTAACACTCCTATTCTGATCTCTAAAATAAAGAAGACTCAAGGAAGACATTTACTACATGGGGAAAAACCATAATAGCAGGAATACGTGTTTTTAGTGGACATCAGCTTGATTATTTGCACAAGTTTCCTTTGAAAGAAAAGATATATTCATCAAAAGAAAAGACCATCAAGATGATGTCTGACTTCTGAACACTTATGCTCCAACACAAAATCACCAACATTTATAAAACACATATCCCTTAAATTGAAATCACACCTAAAACCCCATACACTAATGGAAAAATTCCACACCACAGTCACACAACTCGACAGGACTACCAGGCAGAAAATCAAAAGAGAAATAAATGACTTAGCAGAAGTTATTTCTCAATAACCAATATCTTCAGAACATCCCATCAAACCACAAAAGCACCACATGGATCCTTTTTTAAAAATTAGCTGCATAGTTGCCAACAAAACAAACCTAATCACATGCAAAATACTATCACAAGCCCTATACGTTATCATATCATGATGGTTTAGAGTTAGATTTATACAACATAGTTGACAGAAAGCCAATAAACCCATCGAAGTTGACAAAAGCTCATTTGCAACACCCATAAGTCAAGGAAGAAATACAGTCTTTACTAGTACATAGAATTCATTGAACCTTAACGCACCACATACTCAAACTAATGGTACACTTGGAAAACAGGTTTAACAGGAAAGTACACTAGTGACATATCAGCATATCTGAAATCTCTAGACTAAAAAGAAACAAAATCACCCAGGAGCATTGGGTGACATTAAATTAGAAATTAAGGAAACAATATCAAGAATCCATGAAATGAAGAAAGGGTTCTTCAAGACAATTAACAAGATACACAATTTTTTCTCAACCTAACAAAAAGGTAGAGAGAGAATATGTAAATGAACAAGTAAGAAATCAAAGTGGGGACATAACAATGAACACTGAGGAAATACAGAGAATAGTCAGTACAAGCTTAAAAACCTGAAATCCACAAAATTGGAAAACTGAAAGAAATTAACAATTTTTTGGATAGGTATCACACACCAAAATTAAATCAAGAACATATAAACAATTTACATGGGCCTATAATCCAGAATGTAACAGAAGCATTCATCAAAAATCTATAATGCATAAAACACCCAGGACAAGATAGATTCAGCGCAGAATTCTTCCAGAAATTCAAAGAAGAATTAATAACAATACTCCTCAAATTCCTTTGCCATAGAAACTGAAGTCTCTGTGCCAAATTCTTTTTACATTTATATAATCACCTGCTACCAAACCACTCAATGATACAACTAAAAAAGAGTATTCATGATTTGTTGTTTTTCATGACAACATTCTTGATTTCTTTGTATGTTTTGGACATCAATCCTCTGTCAGGATTGGGGGAATATCATGTCTCACTCTGTGACCTGCCGTTTTGTCTGCTTGACTGTGTCCTTTGCCTTACAGAAACTTCTCTGTTTCAGGAGGTCCCATTTATTAATGGTCAATTTCAGTGTATATGCATATGATGTTGAATTCAGGAAGTATTCTACTTTACCAGGTAATTCAAGGTTACCTCCCTCTTTCTTTTCTAAGAGATTCAGGGTGACTGGATGTGGTTGAGGTATTTGTTCATTTTGAACTTACATTTTGTGCATGGGGATAAATATGGACCTACCCTTGAGATTTCAAGAGATTTTGAATCATTACCCTCCCTGGTGAAGTGAGGTGTCCCTGAATTCATGTCCTGCCCAGAAGAAAAAAATAAATGTTTGGGTATATCAATAAGAAAAAACTGTTTAAAGATATTTATTTTCAAATAGAAGGCAGAATGTTTTTAAATTAGGTTCATGCACAGGGACCACTGCTCTTCAAATTCCCCATTCACTTTCCTTCATTAAGGCTCCCAGATTACCTTCCTAATACATGTCTCTGAGGCTGCCAACCACTTACTTAGACAATGCTTGCCAGAGATGCTACTCCAAGGTTGATTCTGTATAATGATGTTGGGATTGAAGTCGTACAAGATTCTCATTTATAAAAACTGGGGAACTCCTTAAGTCCAATGACCTCATGTGTATCCTCAAGGAACGTACATACAGAAAGCTTATGGGAACCCTTTTCTTAGTCAGCAGAGGCTGGATGTCTCAAAACAAAAATCATTGACACTGGCAGTGTCTGATTCACAGATTTCTCAGTATGCAACATCAACATCTTGATATAGGCAGTGACACTGAAAATTAAGCTGTCATCTGGGCAGCAATTTCATTGGTATCCTACAATTATTACATTGTTGCTAGGTGATACTGACATTGTGTATCGAGGCTATTAGAGGCCATCAAGTAATAGCATTTGGTTATGTCCGTCATTAGAGATAAACACCTGTACATTATTCCATTGTCTGGTCTAAGAAATTGACTAAAGCCTTGCTGATGTTAGGGAAAAATGGGATACTCACCATTTGATCGATATCTCTGCTTTCTTTAATTTTCTTAATCCACAGTGTTACTTCCTAGAAAGGACAAAATTCGTCAACCAAAGACTTTGAACTTTTTCAACACAATACATTTTTGAAGGCCAAATCCAAGGCTTTTGCTATGACCAGGTTAAGAGAATCAGTATCTATATATGCTGTCATTAAAAAATATACATACCACTTATCTTGACAGGGTAAAACATCCAATGATAACGTGGCATTTCAGCTGCTCTATGCCTCTTAGGCACTTGATATTAGAATACAAAATTCCAACAGCGTTACCAGGCATCAGCTATGATCTCACATTCTTTCACATTCTAGTACATCTCTTAAATTCTTAAACAACACCATCCACTCATGGACTCACATTATGTCATTATTTATTTTCTCCTAAAATGCAAGTCTCTTTGTGAGTTACAACTATACTAATTTCCTTGGAAAGTGAAAAAAGGGGTTTTTGTGGGTAGAGATCTTTAGCTTTCTTTTTAATTCTCCTTACTCTACCTTGCATGTATTTGCAAAATATTTCTTATGTTTTGAAGTTTAAATTGTTGCTCAAAACAGAGTTTGAGATTTTTCTACGAGTCAGTGATGAAATTCTTTAGAGATACTCTTTGTTATTTCCCCTGTATTTCATTTAATTCACATATTATCTAACATTTAAACTATGCATAAACTCATGGTTTCTGAGAAAAAAACCTGTATTTTGAAAATTCTAAAATTTTCCCAATGAAATGTAGATATATTTTCACTTTTGTGATGGTAGTACATTTACACAATACAGGGAAATTAAGACAGATGGGGGAATTACAATATTCATCCCAGAGCTATTCAGAGAAACCTAGAATATGGAGAAAAGGACAAAAACAATAACAGGTTCAAACCCCACAACCACTCTCTGAAAAAAATGAATGTCACACAAGCAAGCAAACTAACAAAGCATAGATTCCTAATGTACCCATTTATGGTAAGATGCTTATACTGAAGTATGGAGTTAGCAGAGCATGAGAAGTATATGTTAAAGCCAAACTGTACAAAAGTTAAACCTTGTTTTGTTATAAAAATAAAAGTAGCCGGCAGTGGTGGCTCACGACTTTAATCCCAGGTCTTGGGAGGCAGAGGCAGGCGGATCTCAGTGAGTTCGAGGCCAGGCTGGCCCAACAGCCTCCAAAACAATACAAAGAAACCCTGTCTCATAAAAAAACAAAAAAAATAAAAATAAAAGTAAACCTGACACAGTGTCAAACAATTTGTTGGTTTATATCAATACACAAAAGCAACATTCTGCAGAATAGGAAGAGAATATAGGGATGGGTAGTATATCCATGGCCTAGGATCTATTGATTGATAATTCCTAAAAGGAATGGTATTGTGGCTTGTTGGCACATGGTGTATACAGGACTGCAATGTGATCAAAGGGAATTGAAAACAAACGAGGGAACAAAAATCACAAAATCATAGAAAAACCTAACTTCAAAAGGGAAAACAGGCAGTGAACCTAGTGCCAAAGTGGAAAACAACTTTTTTTTTACAGAAGAGTATAAATAAAACAATACTTAGTGGAGGCAGAAGACTACAAACAAGGAAAAATATTTTATTGTTCATGGAGTACATATAGAGAGGATGTCACAATTGGTAGAAATTAAGAAAATGAGGGAGTGAGATGATGCAGTGGCCTCTTGGCTCCTTTCTGTATTTCCATGACTGTGAAGTGGTGGACTGCCAAGAGTAGAATAATGAGTTTCATCTTAAACTATATAAAAATCTTTTCTTCAGATAATTAATTCAAGCAAAAACCTACAAAGTGACAGGGTATGTTGATTGAGTTTCTTTCCCACATGGTCTTACTGTCTTACAACACCAAAATTAACACACAGTCAATTATAATAACTAGAAACTACTGGCTAATGGCTCAGGGTTCTGACTGGCTAGCTCTCTCAGACTTATTAACCCATATTGATTAATCTAACTCTTTGCACATTATTTTATTTTATTGGAGAATTCCCAGTAAAGTTACTCATTCCTAAGCTGCATGTTGATTGCCTGGAATGTTCACTCTGCTCCTCTCCCTAGAGTTCTCATCTGGTTTGCCTTCTTTACTTCCTGTCTGACTCCTGTGCAATCAATATTTTATTCATCAACCAGTAAGAGAAACATAAATACAGGACATCCCAATCAGTGGTGAGCAACTGTGTGGGAGAGGGAGGAATGGAAAGCACACTCCAAGGTATAAACATATGAAGAGAAAGTCAGACTCATGAGATTTAATTAGGTTTACTTGAGCAACAGAGACGAAGAAATTTTCTTCAACAAAGCAAAATGAACGTGGCAGAACCTGGCAGAGATGTATAACTGGCACTTGTTCAATTCTGGTCACTCTCCTGCAACTCCAATATTGGAAACTAGAGAAAGTGAGCATGAGGTTCCTCAGACACTGTAATAGATCCTCAAAAGATGCAGGAAGAAGTAAAAGTACAAATGTGGATAGGGGATAAAGAAATGGGAGAGGTTTCGGGGGGGAATTGGAGATGTGAGGTGGAGGGAAGAGGATTCAAAATGGAGATGTGGAAACATAATATTGAGTACCCAGGCATGTTTTCTAGCATTGTGGGGTCAGTTGTTTTAGCATACAACCTTTTAATATGATAACTATTAGAAGGATAAAGGGAGAAGAGAGAGTATAAATGAAATGAAGTAACCTGGAAGGAGGCTGAAAGGAGGGACTGATAGTAGTTGTGTTTAGGAGTACAGCGAAATTAAACACAGATAGAGATATTTAGGTAAACCTTGTACCTTCATCTTCCTCAAAAAAGTAATCACATCTTAGTGACTACTTAATATGAGAAACAATCCTTTGGAGATTGACATGTATATCTGCAATGAAAGTTGTTGATGGTAGTAGAGAAAAATTCAAGTCTGAGTACTTTCATAGTATATAAAGAGACCTCATCATACTATATTTTTTTAGCAAAGTATTCATGGTGAGATTATGTGATTCATGATCATCTGTGATTGAGACCTCATTACATAAATATTATGATATTGGGATATATATTGAGGGACAATAGTGTTTCCTTGTTTTTTGTTGCTATTGTTATTTTTTTAGATTTGGGCAGTATTCATCTGTGCAGTCCCAAGATTTTGGATCTCTTCTTTTCCATTTTCATATGTAAACTATAAACAAGCTTGTTTTATGTGTCAATCCTAGTTTACTTTCCCCCTTATCTGATTCCAAATAAACCCCTCTCACAAACACTTATCACAGCTCCTTCCTGCTCCTGAGAGGGGGTGAGGCCTTCCATGTGGGATCTTCAAAATCTGGAGCAGGGCCTTGTCCCTTTTTCATGCATCTAGCCTGAGAGAGTAACCCATGATGTGGAATGGGATCTCAAATTCTATGCGTATGCTTGGGATAAAACTGATCTACTACCAGAGGCCCCATAGATTGTCAAGCCCTCCTCACTGGCACGCACATTCAGAGATTCTATATTAGACCTAGGCTGGTTTCCCAACTATCACTCTGGGATCCATGTGCTCCCACTTGTTCAGATCAAGTGTTTCTGTGGATTTCACCAATCTGGTTTTGTTCCCTTTGCTCATCACTCCTACAAGTGGATTCCAGGATTTCAGCTCAGTTTTTAATCTGTGGTTGTCTGTTTCTTCTTCCATCAGATACTGCAAGAGAGCCAAATATCATTATCAGAGAAAGGAATTTATGGTACAATCTCCACTATTGTATAGAATGTTAATTGCTATCATTCTTGTAGATTTCTGGACACCTCCTGAGTACTGTATTTCTCTTTAAACGTATAATGATTCCCTCTATTATGTTAACACTTATTGTGATGTCCTCTATGCCTCCCCAGATTTCCAGCTCCCTAATTGCCTTATCTCCCCTCTTCTTCTATTCTCTTTTGCCTAGCTAACTCTCCTTTCCCCTAAGCTCCTAAACTGCTAAGGCCTTTCCCTTTTCCCATTTTACAGAGGAATCTCTATATCAATTTCTAAAGTGGCTGTTTAAGTTAGCACTCCCACCAGCCATGGAGTAGCATTCCCCTTTGTCCACATTACGTCCAGCATAAATTATCATTGGTGTTTTTAATTTTAGTCATTCTGACATGAGTAAAATTTATCTCAGAGATGTTTTGGTTGGTGTTTTCCTGAAGGCTATGGATTTTGAGCACTTTCTAAAACATCTTTCAGTCATTTTAGACTACTCTATTGAGAATTCTCTATTTAGCTCTGAACCCCACTTTTAATTTGATTATTTGGTGTTTTGGAGACTAGCTTTTTCTTTTGGCTTATGGTAAACTGGGATTATCTATTTCCTATGATTTTGTGAGGTTAGCTAACATTCTTAGGTTGGAGTTTTACTTCTAGTACTTTCTGTATTGCTGGATTAGTAGATATGAATTGTTTATATCTGGTTTTGTTTTTGGAATATCTTGTTTACTCCATCTATGGTGACAGAAAATTTCACTGGTTATAGTAGACTGGGCTGCCATCCATGTTATCTTAGATTTTATAGAACATCTATGCAGGACATTCTGGTTTCTACATTTTCTATATGTAATCAGGTTTAATTTAGATAGGTGCGCATTTATATGTTAATTCGCCTTTTCCTTTGCCTCTCTTAATATGCTTATTTTATTCCATATGTTTGGGTTTTGATTATTATGTGGTGGGGGGAAATTTTTGTAGTTTACTCAATTTGGTGTTCTATAGCCTATTTGTACTTTTATTGCCAAGTTATTATTTAGGTTTGGAGAGTTTTCTTCTTTGATTCTGTTGCATATGTTTTCTGCACCTTTGATTTGGGATTGGTAAAATTTTTCTATATGTTTTATTCTTAGGTTTGGCCTTTCAATTGTGTCTAATATTTACTGGATATTTTCTGTTAATTATTTATTGGACTCAAAATTTTCTTTTGTCGTTTAATTTATTTCTGCTAGTGTGTCTTCACTGTCTGAGAGTCTCTCTTTCATCTCTGGAATTCTGCCGATTATGCTTGCATCTATAGCACCTGATGATTTACCCAGCTTTTCTCATTCCAGCATTCTCTGAGACTGTGCTTTTTTATTTTCTTTATTTTAGCTTTCAAACCTTACACTGTTTGAAATTTTCTTGCAATCTTTCATTACTCCTTGCATCCATTTTTAAAGGTTTTTCCCATTTCTTCTCTTATGGTTTCTTTCAATTGGAAATTATTTTTAAGGTTGTTCTCTTATTCAACTATGTAGGAATATTTAGGTGTTCCTAGTGTAAATTCCATAGAATTTTTTACTCTTATATTTGTATTTCTGTTGTTGAATGTGTTCTTATACATTCATCTTCCCATTCCTACTTTCAATGGGTGCAGATGGGTTTTCTTCCTCTCCTACTGGGTACTGGTACAAGGTTCTTTTTCTTTGGGCTCAAGCAGGTCAAACACTCTGATTGGTCATGGAGTGTGCAGGCATGAAGGAAGTACTTCCTCTCCTTGTGGATAGGAGCCCCATTACCCAAAGATGAAGCTAAAGACAACCTTCTCTATGCAGCTCACTATATTCAGTCCAGGACTTATTATTCTTCCTTTAGAACCTTTTCTTGAGAGTTTATACTGAGGCTGAAGGTCAGCCTTCTACTGCATCTCCTTGATCTGGCTCCCCTCTCCATATTCTTATCTATGGAGTTTCCCCAATCATGACAATGTGTTTTTCAATGACCTTAATGGCACTGAATATCTTTACATGGTAGTTGACGTTGATATAACACAGGTGAAAACACAGGATTCTATGGTATCAAGGACATAAGGGAATTTCAAGGAAGGGGTTGCTGATGTCACCTGGAATGATTATGCTCTTCCTGCTTACCAACTTTCCTCATAAATCAGCTGAATTCAGGTTTTACTATCCAGCAATCTCCCCTGGTTCATAAAGCAAAACCTGTAGCAATTCTTTCTTCCAACTTAAGTTTGGAAACCCTTTAGAACCTTCCACCTGGGGATTTAACTCTGCAGATTACAGGTTATCTGCGGTGTGCATTTGTTTCCTCTGAAAACATTTTTCTGATTACAACAGGAGTTAGGGTTTGAGGAGTAGACTTCGGACAGTTTTATGTCATGTAGGAATAATAAGATCCCAAGATACAATGTTGTGCAGGCTCCCTTAGAGGCTCTACTTTCAATTTTCCAAGTTGCTCTCATCCACCTGTTATCTAATCCATGCCATGCACATCTGATATGAGCTCAAACCTTGCTACACTGTTACTTTTTTGGTTTCTTGAGAAAGGATTTCTCTGTATAGCATTGGAGGCTCTCCGTGAACTCACTCTCTAGACGAGTCTTGCCTCAAACTCATAGAGATCTGCCTGCCTCTGCCTCCTCAGTGCTGGCATTAAAGGCCTGCACCACCACTGCATATCTCTACTCTGTTAATTTTACCCAATTTAATTTGCCAAGATAATTAGAGAAATTTTTCCAGCACACTGTACTTCTCAATACAACTTCTAGTGGATGTTAAAAGATAAGTAAAATATAACAGGCCCATATGCACTCTACCAAAGTCCTTTGCGGATGGCAGGGAATGATCTCATGTGGGCATAGGAGTGTATCTTAGTGCTCATGCTAAGCAGTTTTGGGAGGAGGCCTCAGACTAGCCAGCTAAGAAGGAGCCAGCACAAAAGCCCTTTGACTCTGAAGGAAACCATGTCTGTGCAAGGCTAGAAAATGAGAGTGATGGTTGATGCTGCTCATTATTTAGGACTTTTTAAAATTTAATTTAAATAGCTTGTTTTGCATGTCAATCTGTTCCCTCTCCCAACCTCCTCCCACACCCCCAAACATCCCCCCAGCCTTCCACCTTATCACCATTTCCTTCCACAGAGGTGATATCTATAGTCCGTCGTTTCACATAGGGCAGGGTCCAGGCACTCTCATAAGAGTCCAGGCTGAGACAGCATCCCTCTTTGTGTTATGGACACACGATGTCGGTTTCTATGCCAGGGATAAACGCTGATCCACTGCCAAGGGCCCCATAGGTTTCTCAGGTCTCCTCAATGACTCTTCATTCAGGGGGTCTGGATCAGTCCCACGATGGCCTCCGATCTTTCAGTCTTGGATCCAAGAGCTCTCTCATGTTCAGATCAGCTGTCTCTGCTGGTTTTGCCAGCCCATTCTTTGCCAATTTGCTCATCACTCCTCTCGCTCTCAGTCACTGGGTTCCATGGGTTCAGTTCAGTGTTTAACTGTGGGTGTTTGCCTCTGCTTCTATCAGCCACTGGATGAAGGCTCCAGGATGCTTATAGACATCAAGTTCATTATCAGGAATGGGAATTGGAGGTGGTCTCTCCACTATTGCTTAGCTTGCCAGTTTGTGTCATCCCTTTAGATCACTAGAGGTCCCAATGGTGCCTGATCTGTCTTCTAACCTATCATTCCCTCTTTCCCCCTATTCTACCCCCCTACTCAAACTTCCTGTTTCCGCATGACCTACTCTCTCTTCCTCTTCTCCCCCTCTATTCTTTCCTGCTCCCACTTCCCCCCACCTCGAGTGTGTTCTCCATCTGTTCAGAGGATCTTGCCTCATTCCTTTTCTCTTGGGTACCATGCATATCTTTTATGTTATTTCCTATTTCCCAGACTCTGTGTCATTGGAAGTACAGACTGGCACTCTCCTGATCCATGTCTAAAATCCATATATGAGTGAGTACATACCATGTTTGTCTTTTTGTGACTGGGTTACCTCACTCAGGATGGTTTCTTCCAGTGCTATCCATTTACCTGTGAATTTCAAGATTCCATTGTTATTTTCTGCTGAGTAATACTCCATTGTGTAAATGTACCACATTTTCTCTATCCACTCTTAAGTTGAGGGGCATCTAGGTTGCTTCCAGGTTCTGGCTATTACAAATAATGCTGCTATGAACATAGTGGAACAGATAGATGACCTTGTTGTATGAATTTGACTCTTTTGGATATATGCCTAAGAGTAGAATTGCTGGATCTTGTGGTAGATTGATTCCCATTTTCCTGAGGAATCTCCGTACTGATTTACAAAGTGGCTGTATGAATTGGCACTCCCACCAGCAGTGGAGGAGTGTTCCCCTCTCTTTTTAAGGCAGAATGATTCAAAGCACTTCTAAAATCACATAAAGGTATCAAAAATCTAAAAAAATGTTTATTTTATGATTACCTAAGAAATAGATTTTAGCAAACCAATGATGAAAGAAAATGATAAATGTTCTCATCCAAAACTGTTTTGCTTGTTTTTTGAGACAGGTTCTTACTCTGAAGACTATTATCCAAGGTTTCTCTGAAACTGTTTTTCTTTCCCACTTGTATTTAAAATTTTAAAGGTAATATGGTATTGTGTAATGCATCTGTGGTGATTTTATATCTCTTTCTGCTTATTAAGCTTATATGTTAATGGGCAATTAGACCTTTTTATAACTGATTGCCATGGAGAATTGTGTATTGTTTCATATATATGCTTTATATTGTAACATGATAAAAACTGGTTCATTTTGCTAGAGACATATGCTTGAGAAATGTTAATTATACTTTCTACACATATATCTCCATGATGGTCATAAATTCTAATAAATGTGTAATTATAGAAAGTTTCATGATGTTTACAAAGAGACTCAATAGAAAGATGTTATGTCTGTGCATTGATTGGATCTACAGCACTGTGGATAGTTTTGAGACTTTCTGGTCCATAAGTTAGTTTTCTTTATCTTGGTCTAGTTTTATTCCCCTGAATAGCTATTCTTTATCTACACCTCTGTCTGAATTAAGCTATTACCATTAATGGATACCTTTTGGTATCTATTAAGAAGATGACAGGCTTCCACACATGCAAAATAGAAGACCATTATTGGATTGCATATTAGGTCTATAAAAAAACCCTTTTTCATTTGTACCCATCAATGTATTTTACACTTGCCTTTATTTGGGAATTTATTTCTTCTTCAAATCTATAAAGCTTCATGAAACTATTTTGCATTGGAACATGGAATTTTGAGTAATAAAATAGTGTATTCATGGGCCATGATCACATTAAATTCTTCCAGAAAAAAAACATTCTTTTATCTAGGAGGAGAGCTGTTGTTTTTGCATCATCATCACATTGAAGTACCATGTTTTGCTCGGGTGCTTGTACTCAACCATGTGCCCTGCTTTCATATTCCTGAAGTAGGGAGACATTTGTACAGATATGTTAATATGAGATTTGTATCATCTATCTTACTTTCAAATGTAGTGCAGATAGTTCCTCTGTATGGCAGTGGTCATCATAATCTTCATCATAGTTACTAGAAATGTTTCACCTTTACTAGTGAAAGTGAAGTGGCATTTCCTTTTTATGTAGTTACCCCTAGTACCCTCTTTCATTTTCTTAAAACCTAACCTAATGTCATTGCACTATGAAGGAAGTTTGTCTTTGCCTTTTTTTCCAGGATAATTTTCTGCTTGTTTTTTAAGATGGTGTGCTTCTTTTGCTATGTGTGCTCAGTCTGAATGGAACAGCCCTGGAAGAAATAGACATATTCTAAAGAGACACCTGTATCTCTCAATATGACTACCAGAATATCAGAACAATGAATCACAAAGATATGAAATTTCTCCAAGACTCTCATTCTGTGACAAGGAAAATGAATGAGCCCAATGGTGGTATTTGTATCCCTGAAAGAGATTTTATACAGTTCTAATAACTTGTGAGACTGACTGCCTTACAGGTTAAGACTGAAGACCAATGATGGTTTAATGATGGCTGGGACCACACCTAATGAGTTGTGTTTAGAAGTATATGTACTTAGATGGCCTTTCAAACTTTGTTCTAACACCAGGACACTGAGACACTGCAAGGTATTAGATCTCTTTGTCTTTCTTTCCAGTGTGGGCTCATTGAATAAATTTGTTTTTTTTCTAATTTTTACTTTTAGAATATCTGTTGTACTTGTCTTATTGAGGAAAAGTGACTAGATGTGATTTAAGATAAAAGTCTATGATTCTCAAGTTTGATAGCTTTAATGTCTGCCATCTTCTAGGCAGCCTGATAATGTAATCGGAGTTTTCTCTGGTTCTAGGTGGAGATATGAAATACCAATTTGTGCCAAAGACAATCTTTCTTAATATTGCTTCCTTCTTACATTTATTTGCTTTGCTGTTGAGAGTGTCTGCCTCTACATTTCTAAGTAAAAAGAACATATCTTCAAAATAATTGTTACTGGAAATTTGATACTGACAAACATAATTCCTGTACTGACACTGGGCATTTTTATACTTTTGATTATAGCAGAGGAGACAAAACTTATGGAAGACAAGAAAACAAACAACAACAAAACCAAGTTCATAGGGATATATGTATTACCTTGAAGCAAGCTGCTTTCCTCAGCTAAGCATTGATAGGCAAAGTAACAAAGCTCTGCCAACCTTGTTTATTTATTTGATTATCTACTACCATCATTCTCTTGCAAAATAATATTTCCTTAGTCAATATGCTAACTTCATGGAGGTTTCCTATTTAGCTATTACTGTGTTTATAGGATGATAAGAGGTAATCATTTCCCAGGACTGAAAAACTTTATGTATCACACACAAGTCTCTAACCTTCAAGGAAGTTCTACCAGTGTTCTATAAACATGAGAATTTTTCACATATTGCCTCCTTAAGCATTAATATCACCCTCCCATTCAAAAATGAGGACGGTCTTTCTGTAAAACTCATTGTCTCTTATCCTATTTCCCCAAAACAGATTTGAATAAAGCTATCTCCTCAAACACTGACTCTCTCCAGAACTGATTTAGGAGAGGCATCAGATAGTAGGAACTCCAGGCCCTGAAGCATGACACCTTTTTTCTGTTTGGAGAGTAATCTAACATCTATCTGAGCTATGTTTTCAAATTCCCACATTAACAAACTAGGAAAACATGAAAGTCATCTTGACAATGTCAATATAAGCACCATATAAATGGACCAAGGCAAAAGTATTGGGAGAGCCAAAGTTATGTTTTAAGTTTTTTTTATTATGAAGCTGTTGGCCTTGCTTGTTTCTTACTGGCTAGCTCTGACTTAAGTAATTGCCACATAATTGTTAATCTAAGTATTTCCCTTACTGGAGAATAATTCCGGGCTTCATACCCCATGGCGTTACATGTTGACTCTCCTGTGTTTTGCCTTCCCAGAGTTCTCCTGGACTTCTTATCCCACCTATCTAGATTCCTATTGGCTCAACAGTGCTTTATTGACAAATGCACAGGACTTCCCCCAACATCTCCTCTTTTCTGTTTAAACAAAAAAGGAAAGTCTTAACTTTAACATAGTCAAATCATATATAACAGAACAGTTATCAAGTAAGAATACAGTTACAATATTTTGTCTATCTACATTCAGCATGATTTAAAGAAAATATCGTCTATTTCATCCTTGTGAGTCCAAACTTCTATATTTAGCTTATCTTTTATCATAACTAAGGAAAACTATAATTATAACTATCTATCTTCAACTCCATCAAAGACCACAGAAGGATAATATAAAACACTAGGATTGACAGAGACATCTTGCTACCTGGACAGTCACCCAAATTTCCTCTGTATTGTCGGGGCATCCATCTTCAGCCCATACGCCACAATGTGTCCAGAAGATTTCCCAGGAAAGCAGGAAATTTCAAACTGTCAATCTGCATTGGCAGTCTGTCAGTCATTTCTCTGTGTCATGTAGAAAATCTCGTAGACTCTTCATGAAGCAGGAACCCTGTAAGACTGAGTTCAGCAGTCACTTTCCTGTGGGTCCTGCATGTTCAGTTTATACAGCAACAGTCAAACAGTACAGGCAAGAGCAGTTTCTTGCCCAAATGGCTAATCTTGCCATGTTGAAAGCAAACTCCATAACGAGTTTCTTCAATGCACATCTTCCTCTCAGACGTAATTGTTGCTGCTAAGGGCAGACATTTCTCATTGTCAAGAAAAACCCTAAACCATTTAAATGCCCTTTTCTGAAGGTCTTTGAAAGGTTTGAAGACTGTTTATCTATCTCAAATATATTTCTGTATATCTAGAAAACCTAACTTACCTAACTAAATGTTCTATAGTCTGTATTCAATTATGCATTATGTTTTAAAAGATCAGTGTACTCACAATACTTAATCAAGAGGAGAAATATAAGCATTAGAAATTTGACCTTGAATTTACATCAATAAATGAAAAACAATACACATACCATTTTTTTAAAATTTCATTTTAAACTAGAAACAAGGATGTTCGCAAGTCAGTTCCAGGTCCCTCTCCGTTTCCCTCCCCTCCTCCCATGCTCTTCGCCCAACCCCCCCCATTTTCCCATCATTTCCCAGGGAGTGTGAGGCCCTCCTTCAGGGTGTCCATAGTCTGTCATTTCATCCAGGGCGGGGACTAGACCCTCTCCCAAGAGTGCAGGGTGAGACTGCATCTCACATTGTTGAATGGGAGTCCAAAGTCCCTTTGTATATTTGGGATAAATAATGATCCACTGCCCAAGATTCAATAGATTTCCTAGGCCTCCTCACTGACACCCCCATTCAGGGGGTCTTGATCAGTCCCATGCAGGATACCCAGGCTGATGCCTGGGATTCCAGAGTTAACCTTTGTCAGGTCAGCTGTTTCTGGGGGTTAAACCAGCCGAGTCTTAATCCCTTTGGTCATCAGTCCTCCCTCTCTGTTTCTGGCTTTCTTGAGTTCAGCTCAGTGCTTAGCCATGGGAGTCTGCCTCTTCTTCGATCAGCCACTGAATTAAGGTTATGTTTAACAGACTCTCTGCCCATGGGATTGTACACTGGCACTCACCAGATCTATGACTAAATTACCTATATGATTGAGTACATGCCATGATTCTGTTTTGTGACTGCGTTACCTCACTCAGGATGGTTTTTTCTAGTGTCATCCATTTGCCTGCAAATCTCAGGATTCCATTGTTTTTTTCTGCTGAATAGTACTCCATTGTGTAAATGTACCACATTTTCTCTATCCACTCTTTGGTTGAGGGACATCTAGGTTTCTTCAAAGTTCTGGCTATTACAAATAATGCTGCTATGAACATAGTGGAACAGACATCCTTGTTGTATGAATGGGTATCTTTGGATATATGCCTAAGAGTAGAGTTGCTGGGTCTTGTGGTAGGTTTATTCCCATTTTTCTGAGGAATCTCCATACTGATTTCCAAAGTGGCTGAACAAGTTGGCACTCCCACCAGCAATGGAGGAGGGTTCCCCTTTTACCACATCATCTCAAACATAAATTGTGATTGGTGTTTTTGATTTTAGCCATTCTGACAGGGTGAGATGTTATCTCAGAGTTGTTTTGATTTGCATTTCCCGGATGGCTAAGTATGTTGAGCACTGTCTCAAGTGACTCTCAGCCATTTTAGACTCCTCTAAATTCTCTCCTGAAAATTCTCTATTTAGTTCTGCAGCCCACTTTTTAATTGGATCCTTTGGTGTTTTGGAGAATTGCTTCTTGAGTTCCTTGTAAATTTTAGAGATCAGCCCTCTGTCAGATGTGGGGTTATTGAATACTTTTTCCCATTCTGTGGACTGTCTTTTTGTCTTGCTGACTGTGTTCTTTGCCTTATAGAAGCTTCTCAGTTTCAGGAGGTCCCATTTATTAATTGTTGATCTCACTGTCTGTGCTACTACTGGTTCTTGATATACAGGTCTTTCACTTCCTTGGTTAACATTATCCCCAGATATTTGATGCTGTTTTTGGCTATTGTAAAGGGTGATGTTTCCTTGATTTCTTTCTCAGTCACTTAATCATCTGTATATAATAGGGCCACTGATTTTTTTGAATTTACCTTGTATCCTGCCACAACTCTAGGAGTAACCTTGCGGAGTTTTTTGGGTCACTTATGTAAACTATCATATCATCTGCAAATAGTGAAAGTTTGACCTATTCCTTCCCAATTTGGATCCCCTTGATCCCCCTTTGTTGTCGTATGGCAATGGCTAGAACTTCAAGTATCATGTTGAAAAGGTATGGAGAGAGTAGACAGCCTTGTTTTGTTCCTGATTTTAGAGGAATTGCATTGAGATTCTGTCCATTTAGTTTGAAATTAGCTATTGGTTTACTCTATATTGCTTTTATTATATTCAGGTATGTTCCTGTTATCCCAGATCTCCCCAAGGCCTTTATCATTAAGTGGTGTTGAATTTTGTCAAAGGCCTTTTCAGCATCTAGTGAGATGATCATGTGATTATTGTCTTTCAGCTTGTTTATATGGTGGATTACGTTGATGGATTTTCTTATGTTGAACCACCCCTGCATCCCTGGGATTAAACCTACTTGATCATGGTGAATGATTGTTTTGGTGTTTGCTTGAATACGATTTGCCAGTATTTTATTGAGTATATTTACATCAATGTTCATGAGGGATATTTGTCTGAAGTTCTCTTTCTTAGTTATGTCTTTGAGTAGCTTTGGGATCAAGGTTATTGAAGCCTCACAGAAAGAGTCTGGCAAAGTCCCTTCTGCTTCTATTGTGTGGAATACTTTAAGAAGAATTGGTATGAGCTGTTCTTTGAATTTCTGGTAGAAATCTGCACTGAGGCCATCTGGACCTGGCCTTTTTCTGTTTGGGAGACTTTTGATGACTGCTTCTATATCCATAGGGGCTATAGGTCTATTTAAATTGCTTATCTGTTCTTGATTTAATTTTGGCAAGTGATATCTATCTAGGAAGTCGTCCATTTCCTTTAAATTTTCAAATTTTGTGGAGTACAGGTTTTCAAAGTATGACCTGATGATTATCTGGATTTCCTCAGAGTCTGTTGTTATTTTGCCCTTTTCATTTCTGATTTTGTTAATTTGCATGTTCACTCTCTGCTGTTTGGTAAGTTTGGACAAATGTTTGTCTATCTTGTTGATTTGATCAAAGAACGAACTCTTCATTGCATTGATTCTTTGTATTGTTTTCATAGTTTCTACTTTATTGATTTCAGCCCTCAATTTAATTATTTCCTGTCATCTACTCCTCCTGGAGGAGTTTGCTTCTTTGTGTTTTACAGCTTTCATTTGTGCTGTTAATTCTCTATTATAATTATAATCCAGTTTCTTCATGTGGGCACTTAGTGCTATGAACTTCCGTCGTAGCATTATTTTCAAAGTGTCCAATAGGTTTGGGTATGTTGTGTCTTCATTCTCATTGAATTTGAGAAAGTATTTAATTTCTTTTTTTATTTCTTCTTGGACCCAGGAATGTTGCAGTTGAGCATTATTGAATTTCCATGGGTTTGTAGGTTTTCTGCAATTTGTGCGATTGTTGATTTCTAATTTTAAAGCATGGTGAACTGAAAGGATTCATGGAGTTATTCCAATTTTTTTGTAGCTGCTGAGGTTTGATATGTTGCAAGTATGTGGTCGATTTTTGAGAAGGTTCCATGTGGTGCTGAGAAAAAGGTGTATTCTTTTTTATGTGGATGAAATATTCTATAGATGTCTGTTAATCCCAGTACTGTCATTACTTCTATTAGACACTTTGGTTCTTTGTTGAGTTTCTGTCTGGTATTCCTGTCTAGTGCTGAGAGTGGTGTGTTGAAATATCCCACTATAACTGTATGGGGCTTTATATGTGATTTAAGTTTTAATAATATTTCTTTTACGAATGTGGAAGCCTCTGGATTTGGGGCATAGATGTTTAGGATAGACACTTCACCTTGGTGGATTTCACCTATGATGAGTATGTAATGACCTCCTTTATCTCTTTTGATTGATTTTTATTTTAAAGTCTAGTTTGTTAGATATTACGATTGCTACCCCTGCTTGTTTCTTGGGACCATTTGATTGAAAATAATTTTCCCAACCTTTAAGTCTCAGGTAATGTCTGTCTTTGAGGGTGAGGTGTGTTTCTTGTATGCAGCAGAAGTAAGGGTTCTATCTTCGAATCCATTCTGCTAACCTGTGCCTCTTTATGGGTGAGTTAAGGCCACTAATGTGGAGGGATATTAATGACCATTGATTGCTCTCATCCTCCTTCGACAACCTCTTTCGATTTGCAATGGATGTTGTTGGTGGAATTATGTGTGGAATTTCATCCCTTTGTTCTTTTGGCTGTTGGTGGAAAGGGATTCTCTAATGCCTATGTTTTTCTGGTTGTAGTTAGGTTCCTTGGGTTGGAGTTTTCCTTCCAAAACTTTCTGTAGGGCTGAGTTAGTGGATACATATTGCTTGAATCTAGTTTTGTCATGGAATGTCTTGTTTTCTCCGTCTATAGTGATTGAGAGATTTGCCGGGTATAGTAGTCTGGGTTGGCATCCATGGTCTCTTAGTGTTGGTAGAATAACTATCCAGGACCTTCTGGCTTTCAGAGTTTCCATGGAGAAGACAGGTGCAATTCTGATAGTTCTGCCTTTATATATTACTTGGCCTTTTTCCTTACCTGCTCTTAATATTCTTTCTTTATTCTGTATATTTGGGGTCTTGTTTATTATGTGGTCAGGGTCTTTTTTATTGTCCACTCTATTTGGTGTTCTATATGCTTCTTGTACCTTCATTGGCATGTCTTTCTTAAGGTTGAGAAAGTTTTATTCTATGATTTTGTTGAATATATTTTCTGCACCTATGAGGTGGTTTTCTTCTCCTTCTATACCTATTATTCAAAGATTTGGTCTTTTCATGGTGTCTCATATTCCTTGAATGTTTTGTGTCAAGAATTTGTTGGACTTAAGGTTTTCTTTGATTGATGAATCCATTTCTCCTAGTGTATCTTCAACACTTGAGATTTTCTCTTCCATCTCTTCTATTCTGTTGGTAATGCTTGTATCGGTATTACCTGACTGTTTTCCCAGCTTTACTATTTCCTGCCATTTTACAGATGGTGTTTTTTTGTCTGTATTTCAGTTTTCAACCCTTGCAGTGTTTGCATTTCTTTTTGCAATTTTCAGTTTATCTTTTTTGTCCATTTGTTGCCTTTTATGAATTTTTTGGTTTGTTCTTTCTTCCATTTCTTGCAGTTTTTGGTTTGCTTTGTCCTCAATTTCTTGCATTTTTGCTTAGTTTCTTCTTCCATTTCGTGTCTTTTTTGGTTTGTTTCTTCTTCCATTTCTTTCCTTTTTTGCTTTTTTCTTCCTTTCTTGCATTTTTTGCTTTGTGTTTTCTTCCATTTCCTTCATTTTTTGCTTTTTGTTTTCTTCCATTTCTTGCATTTTTTGCTTCGTTTCTTCTTCCATTTCCTGCCTATTTTGGTTTGTTTTTTCTTCCATTTATTTCATTTTTGGTTTGTTTTTTCTTCCATTTCTTGCATTATTTTGTTTGTTTTCTCTTCCATTTCTTTGAGGCATTTTCCTATATCCTATTTTAGGTCCTCTATAATTTTTATGAAAGTGGTTTTGAGGTTATTCTCTTCTGCTTTGTTTGCATTGGAATGTTGGAGGCTTGCTGGTGTGGAGTATCTAGAATCTGGTGGTGTCATATTTGTTTTTCTGTTGCTGAGTGTGTTTTTGTATTGTCTCTTTCCCATCTCTTCTTCTAGTGGTTGCAGAAAGAGCCCCTTACTGGTCTGGTGGTTAGGGGACCAGATTTCCCTTTTGGTGGGTGCTAGCAAGTCCAATAATCTGGTGGTTCTTCTATTCCTTGTCCTCATTCTGATTGCATGGGTGGAGAAGAAGCACTGGAATCTGGGGTGCGTAGCCTCCTACCTGGTCCCCTGCACTCTTTGCTGGATCCTGTTGTACCTGATCCTGTGGCCAGAACATCTGCTCCCCTTGTCTCACTGGCTCCTTCGGTTTCCTGGTCTCGTTGGTCGGAGAGAATTCATAGAGTCTGGGGTGTTTGGCTCCCGCCAGGATTGGGAGCTCTGTGCAGTTCCCAGGCAATCCCCAGGCACTGGAAAACAGGACCAGAAGCAGGGCCTGTTGTACCTGATGCTGCCGCTGGAACAGCTGCTCTCTTAACCACTTTTTAATTGAATCCTTTCATGTTCGGGAGATATTCTTCTTGAGTATTTGTAAATTTTGGAGAACAGTCCTCTGTCAGATGTGTTGTTAGTGAATATATTTTCAGAATCTGTGATTTGCCTTTTAGTCTTTCTGACTCTGTCATTTCTCTTACAGAAGCTTCTCAGTTTCAAGATTCCCATTTATTAATTATTGGTCTCACTGTCTGTGCTGCTGGAGTAATGTTCAGGAAGCATGCTTCTGTAACAATTCATTCAAAGGTACTACCTACTTTCACTTTTAAAAGATTCAGTGTGACTAGATTTATGTTGAGGACTATGATCCACTTGGATTTAAGTTTTGTGCATGGAAATATACATGCAGTCTTCCATGTGTCAGTCTCCAGTTAGGCCAGCATGATTTGTTGAATAAGGTTTCTTTTTTCAAATGTTTAATTTTAGCTTCATTGTCAAACATCAGGTGTTCATACATGTATGGATTATTGTTGGGACGTTCATTTCAATTCCATGGGTCTATCTGTCTATTTTTTTTGCCAATACCAGCATTTTTTCCTGAATTATAGATCTGTATTATTGAAGTCAGGGATTGTTATGCCTCCAGATGTTGCTTTGTTGAACAAGGTTGTTTGTGGATATCCTGGGTCTTCTGGTTTCCATATAACATAGAGAACTGTTCTTTCAAGGCCTGTGAATAATTGAGTCTATAGATTGCTTTTGGCAGGATTACCATTTTTACTACATTGATTCTCCCTTTCCAAGAGCATGGGAGAACTTTCCATTTTCTGATGTCTTATTTAATTTGTTTCTTTAAATTCTCAAAGTTCTTGTGATACAGGTCATTTACTTGTTTGGTTAGCATTACCCCAACGTATTTTCTTGATCACGTTTGATGAGTTTTCTGATGTGTTCTTGGATCTTATTTGCCTGTATTTTATTGAGTATTTTAGCATAAATATTCATGAGAGATATTGGTCTGAAGTTCTCTTTCTTAATTGTGTCTTCGTGTGGCTTGGGTATCAAAGTTATTGAAGCCTAGTAAAAAGAGGTTGGTAAAGACCCTTCTGCTTCTATTGCATGTAACAATTTAAGAAGAATTGGTATAAGCTGTTCTTTGAATTTCTGGTAAAATTCTGCACTTAAGCCATATGACACTAGGCATTTTTTGGTTGGGATATATTGATGACTGCTTCTATTACCTTAGGTGTTATAGGTCTACTGAAATTGCTTATCTCTTCTTGATTTAATTTTGGCAGGTGATATCTAAACAGGAAGTCTTCCATTTTCTTTAAATTTTAGAATTTTGTGGAGAATATGTTTTCAAAGTATGACCTGATGATTCTTTGGATTTCCTCAGTGTTCGTTGTTATGTCACCCTTTTTATTTCTGATTTTGTTAATTTGCATGTTCACATGCTGCCATTTGGTGAGTTTGGAAAGGTTTGTCTATCTTGTAGATTTTCTCACTGAACCAACACTTTGTTATATTTATTCTTTGTATTGTTTTCCTGGGGTAATCTTTATTGAATTCAGCCCTCAATTTGGATTTTTCCTGGAGTCTACTCTTCCTGGGTAAGTTTGCTTCTTTGTGTTCCAGATCTTTCAGCTGTGCTGTTAATTCTCTAGTGTAACTATTCTCCAGGTTCTTCCTGTGTGCACTTAGTGCTAAGAACTTCCTCTTAGCACTGCTTTCAAAGTGTTCCATAACTTTGGATATGTTTTGTCATCATTCTCTTTGAATTCCCTCGAAGTATTTAATTTCTTTTTTTATTTCATCATTGACCCATGAGTGGTGCGGTAGCGCATTATTGAATTTCCATGAGTTTGTAGGTTTCCTGCAGTTTGTGTTTTGTTTAACTCTAACGTTAAAGCATGGTGGCCTGATAAGATACATGAAGCTATTCCAATTATTATGTACCTGTTGAGGTTTGCTATGTTGCCAAGTATGGGGTCAGTTTTTGAGAAGGTTCCATGTGGTGCTGAGAAGAAGGTATATTCTTTTGTGTTTCAATGTGTATTCTATAGATTTCTGTCGAACAGAATTAGGTAATAACTTTTATTAGTTCCCTTGTTTCTTTGTTAAGTTTCTGTCTTGTAGACCTGTCTAGTGGTAACAGTGTGGTGCTGACATGCCTCACTATAGGTGTTTGATCTTTTATGTATGGTTTGAGCAATGAAAATATCCCATTCATCAAATGTATTAGGTGTTAGGTCTCTCCCAGTTGTTAAGGCAGAGGTGGGATATTGTTGCACTAGCTTTACTGGGCAATGTCATGGTGTTCTGTTGATGATCTACTGAGGCTATTTTTGTTTGGATTTCCTGCATCAGTCTTCATCTCCTGGGAGAGCAATGCATGGTACATGTTTGTTAGAGGGAGAAAATTTCATTTCTACCACTTTGGAGAGCAAATATATGACAACTATTCTGCATATAAGGACAGTGTCCATAGCCCTTGAGTGAACTGCAAGGGCCTAAAAGGACCAGGTCAAGACAAAATGTTATCAAATACCATTCTCCATAAGAGGTACCATCAAGAATGATTACCATGATTTAGGATGGAGTAAAACCAAAATAGCTATAAATATTACTTTCCTATTCTGAGAATTAAGGAAAATCTTCGGATGTTAAGGTAGTCAGAGTAATGTCAAAGTCTCCCACTTCTTTCAATGTAGAGCTGGGACTCTCTAGGTCATGAGTTTTCTGTCCTAGGCAATGAAGACCTGATGTTGAGCTACAGAGGCTTGCTTTAGCTATAATTACATGTTTCATTCTGTTTCTCATAGTTGGAAGAAACAAGGGACACACATTTTAAGAGGAATAACATAACAAATCTTTGACCTGGGAGAGAAGATATGTAAATGTCCACTCTGTAGGTATGGTTAGTGTAGACCCGTGAAGGAAAATCAAAGGCATCTTAGAACGAGGGGGAGAGGCAAAAAGTTCCACAGTCCCCTCTACGGGTGAATAGCCAGCCAGAAATCTACCCTCATTTATGGATGGTGGTAAGGTCCCTTCAATATAGTTGGATGTAATATGAGCATTTTCTTAGGATGAAGGAAGGTCTTCAGGCACAGAAAACTTCAAGTTCCATCAGTATCCTGTATTAACTGCCATGAGTCCTTCAAGTATTAAGGCTGAGCAAGAATTGTGTGGTTCATAAATTCTCTGGCTGAATATATTGTCATCTGGGGGTGAGGGACTGAATCTGCCTAACACTGTAGTTGCCTGTTTCAGTCTGTTTCTCACAGAGGAGTAAGACAATGGGACTCTGATTGTAAGAGGGAAAAATTGCCAGGTCTTCCACCAAGGATGGCATATGTGTGAATGTCCATTCTGGGTGTATGGGCAGTGTTTTAGGCCCTTGAGTGAACTTCAAATGCTGAGAAGATAGGGGACAAAGAAAAAATTTTCCATAGTCACTGTGCATGTGAGGCATCAGTCAGAACTTCTGGAACCACTATGGATGATGGAAAGGCCACTCCTGCAGCACTGGAAGTAACCTGGGCATCTGTTGAGAATAGATTGTATAGATGCTCAGATGTCCCAATGGCAAAATCAAAGTACCATTAATCACTTGTGTTAGTGTTTGTAACTGGCTCAGTTGTTAAGGAAGCTCAGGGAGTTTCTTGATCATATATTTGCAACTCTATGCCATTGTCATTTGGTTGTATTCTACTGAGACTTGCTTTTGCAGTGGATTCCTTTGTCCATCTGCTTCTTCTGCAGGTGGAAGACATGGGCCCCATTTTGTAAGAGGGAGAATGCATGATCTCTTCCTCCAGTGAGGGCATATGTGTGTATGTCCAGTCTGCTGGAATGGATAGTGCTATAGGCACTTGAGTATATTTTGGATATTGCTAGTTGCAGAAGGAAATTGTTTAGAAGCATTTTGTTCTAGATTTGTTGGACATGCCTGGTCTGTGTGAGCATGCCTATGTTTTCTTTCAGGACTAATGAAGTGTTTATGGTTTCGACTTCAGGAAAGAGAAAGAAAGCCCTTTTCTGGGGAGGGGACAGTTCTGCATTTGTCTTCCATATATTTGGAAGATATCTGCCTCCCTTGGACAAATGTAGAGTAGACTCTAGACACTGAAACAGATTTTGAAGTTTTCAAAACTTGCTCAGTAGATGGGGCAATTTTCATGGACTTTTGATTAGGTGGGCAATTTACCATTCATGTTGATCAGAGGAAGATTGTCTAGCTCTTACTTCATAGTTTTCTGTGATTTTTGATTTGTAATCTCTTTGTCCAGGTCCTGAAAACCTTACAGCAACTTCACTGCCGAGTGAAAAGCAGTCCATATTCTCTTCCAATATCATAGATATTTCAGAGGATTTTTCCACCTTCACTGTTCTGGGCAGAATATATGACCTAGGTCCCTTTCCATTCTTGGCATGTCTCAGCTCTTTCATGGTGCCTGAAGTGTCTGTATTGTCTGTAAACACTTCAGGGCCTGCATAAGAGTACTGGATTTATGAACCTCCAGAAACAGGTAATCTGACACACCTGCATTTCTTGTCTGCGTCCTGGTCGAATCTCTAAACCTCATTCTGGGCAGAGAAACTGGCAGCTGTTGTTGATGTTGCAAATCCCTCTAGACTATACAGGTTGTCAAATATTACAGGCTTTTGGCTGGAGTGTTAACCTCCTATTTTGTGTCTTGGTTGCTGATAGGGATCCATGATCTGAGAGAGCACAGATGTGTGGTCAAATACCCACAGCAAAGCTGATGCCTAAATTCCTCTCTCCACTGGTCAAGGCAGGTAGTTTCTAAGAGAGTTGAGCAAAGAAAACTGTCTTAAGTTATTTACCTCAGGCAAAGAGCCTTGAAGAATATTTCCCATGGCAACTGGCAGGAGGAAAGAGGGTAAGTAATTGTGATTGTACTTGTCTTGTCTTCCCAATACCTGTGCACACATCCATCAGGCCAAGTGAAGAGCTGGAGTGACAATTGGCTTCAAGAAGTTGTCAAATTCTGGATATGGCCTCATGATCAGTGTTCTCTGCTGACAAGGGAAGGTCACCAGTGGAGTCTGAACTCTAATGGCAACTGGCTGCAGGAAGAGGTAAACTGGTAGTGTTTCTAAGAGCCTTTTCTTCCTAATACTTGTACACCTCCAGCAGTCCAAGTGCATAACTAGAATGGCAGTTGGCTTCAAGTTGTGATCAGGGTTCCAGAGTTATGCTTGTGATCAGTGTTCTCTGCTAGCATGGGCAGTTCATCAGCATAGATGAGAGTCAGCTTAGACAACCAAACTCTGGGAATGAAGAAAAATACTTTGGACTCTCTGCATTAGTGTAAAGCACACTAGCTATTCTGGTGACCGTTGCTAGAGGCCGTGACAAGTTGATTAGGTAAAGAATTAAATGTGACAACAAAAAATGGCTGTATGTCATTAATCCCAACAGACAATAGGAAGAGGACATTGAATCTCTGCATGTGAGGCCAGACCGACCTAGAAATACAGTGCTAGTTAAGTCAAGAATGCACAGAAAATCTCTGCTGAAAAGCTAAGTTAATAATAATAAAAATTATTATTATAATAACTATGACAACATCAACAATAATAATAGTAATAATAATAATTGTGGGAACAAGAAACCTTGGCCAGAGGCCCACTTCCCCATCATCCTGGGAGCAGGCAGCTGTTACTGATGTCTGTGGCCACAGAGGAAAACATGTTTACTAAAAATAATCCATTATCTGTAAGCACAAAGAGAAACATATTTACTGGAGCAATAAGTTCCTGATATTTTCATAAGCGATTCCCCACTGGAATACGCTGATCCTGATCTTTCAGATGACTAACTGCCTCTTTTTGACCCCCTCTTCCCTGCCTCTGGTGTCAGGGTATATAACCAGCCGAGGTAAGAATAAGGTGAGCCTTCTTTCACCACAGACTGGTCTCAGTGTCATCAATCCCGACACCCTCCACAAATTCTCGGCCCCAGACTTCAAGGTCATGGAAACTGGAGATCTCACCCAGATCTGAAATTGAGGTAAGTGGTCAGGGTCATCCCTTTTGCTGCCCATGGATGGATTGGGGAAAATAAGAAAAGAAACAATTGGGAATTGTCCCAGGAACCTTTAATTATAGTATGAAGTAAAAAAGTTACTTGAAGAACAGGGGACTATAGTCAAGGCTAAAACTCTGGAAGGCTTTTTAAAATAGATTGAATGAGCAAGCCCATGGTTCATTACTGGGGGGAGGCTTAAAAGTCCCAAATAAGGAGGATGTTCACCGTGATCTTCAGAAACTTTTACAAAATGTTGGACTCTGGATAGAATCAGTTATATCCTTCTTTTTGGTCACACCCTCCTTACAAAATTAAATGGTTAAATTTCCAGGCTTTTGCCTCAGAGATCACCTTCCAATTTGAAGGGTGTATAAAAATAATCTCCAGCCTTTCATGTGATCCACTAAGATCAGGTAAGTAAAGGGGAACTGAGAGGTCACCCTCAAAGGCTGGCCAGCAAGTAGGGCTATGAGGGTGTATTGGAAAGGGGTACCAAGTTAGGGCTTCCAGGTTAATTCTCCAGGCTTTCTCCTGACAACAAGGTCGGGAAAGAGAGGGGAACCTGAAAGATGACCCTCAGTTTGAGCATAGATTGAGTAAATCTTAAGGCTTTTGCCTGAGGGATCATCCTCAGTTGGAAGATGGATTGAAAATGGGTTAATTGAAAATTGGTAACAGTTAGTTAATGAGGTGCTGGTATAAAGTGAAAGAAAAGGAAAAGGTAAAAGTATACGGAATGGAAAATACAAGGAGAGTCTGGAAACTGTGTGCTGTTGTGTTTTCTTTCAATTGTGTAATTGTTAAGAAAGGAACAAAAACAGCTTAAAGTCATTTGATTATCAATGCTGCTAAATAAATCCAACTTATATATTTTGAAAATGCTTTGACTTCTGAATTTAAATATAAGGACAGGTTACTGGGGAAAATAATTTCTACTTTTGTTTCCTGTGCTCCAGTGCCTGGAGAAAGCCTGGGGACTACCGCTGAGCTTCCCATCATGGCAGGATCAATGCAACCCAGATTCTTGGTCTTCTATTCCACCAAAGAGACCAGAGGACCAGCAGGTCCAGGTAAACAAGGCCCCACATCCAGGCCTGCCTTCCAGTGCCTGGGGACTGCCTACTGACTGCCACAGAGGCTCCCATAATAGCAGGAGCCTATCACCCAAGATCCCAGGTCTTCTCCTCCACCGATGGGACCAGGGGATGAGGTGGGAGACTACACACGTCAGATACCCGGGCTTCTTTTCCACCCCTGGAACCAGGGCTAGGACCAGGAAGAGGATAGCTACCAGAGTAATGGACTTGCTTGCACCCACCGAAAGGGAACTCTGGTCCCTTAACCACCAGACCAGTAAGTGGCTCTTTCTGTACGCACTAGAAAAGAAATGGGAAAGAGACAATACAAAAACACACTCAGCAACAGAAAAACAAATGTGACACTGCCAGATTCTAGAGACTCCACACCAGCAAGATTCCAACATTCCAAAGCAAATGAAGCAGAAGAGAATGACCTTAAAATCAACTTCATGAAAATGATAGAGGCCCTAAAAGAGGATATAGCAAAATCCCTCAAAGAAACGGAAGAAAAAAACAAATCAAAAATGCAAGAAATGGAAGAAAAAGCAAACTAAAAAATGCAAGGAATGGAAGAAAAAACAACCCCAAAATGGAAGAAATAACAACCCCAAAATGGAAGAAATGGAAGAAAAAACAAACCAAAAAATGCAAGAAATGGAAGTAAAAAGAAACCAAAAAATTCATAAAATGCAACAAATGGATGAAAGTATAAACTGTAAATTGCAAGAAACAATTCAAACAGTGCAATGGTTGAAAACTAAAATAGAGACAATAAAAAACACAATCTGAAGAAAGGCTGGACATAGAAAAGCTGGGCAAACCATCAGGTACTACATATACAAGTATTACCAACAGAATACAAGAGATGGAAGAGAGAAACTCAGGTGTTGAAGATACACTAGGAGAAATTGATTCATCAACCAAAGAAAACCTGCAGTCCAACAAATCCCTAACACAAAACATCCATGAAATATGGGACACCAAGAAAAGAACAAACCTAAGAATAGGTATAGAAGAAGCTGAAGAAAACTATCTCCAAATGGCAGAAAACATATTTAACAAAATCATAGAAGAAAACATTCCCAAACTAAAGAAAAACATGCCCATGAAGATACAAGAAGCTTACAGAACATCAAATAGAGTGGACCACAATAAAAAGTGCCCTCGACACTAATAATCAAGAAACCAAATATACAGAATAAAGAAAGAATATTAATGCAGCTAAGGAAAAAGCCAAGTAATATATAAAGGCAAACCTATCAGAATTACACCTCTCTTCTCCATGGAAACTCTGATAGCAAGATGGTCCTGGATAGATATTCTACCAACACTAAAAGACCATGGATGCCAGCCCACCCTACTTTGCCTGGAAATGCTCTCAATCAATCTAGAGGAAGAATACAAGATGGTCCATGACAAAACCAAGTTTAAACAATACAAGTCCAGTAACCCAGCCCTACAGAAAGTTCTGGAAGGAAACCCCACACCAAAGGACATAACAAAACCATGAAAACATAGGCAATAGATAATTCTACCTTACCAACAGCTAAAAGCAAAGAGGTGGAAATCCAAATATAATTCTACCACCATCAACTATTCCAAAACAAACAGGAATGAGAAATTAATGATCATTAATATCCCTCAATATTAATTATCTAACTTTCGCATAAAGAGATACCGGCTAACAGAATGGTTTCAAAGACATAACTCATCATTCTGCTGCATACAAGAAACACACCTGAGCCTCAAAGACAGGCATGACCTCAGAGTTAAGCATTGGGAAATGATTTTCTAACCAAATGTCCCCAAGCAACAAGCAGAGGCCAGCACTCCTAATATCTAACAAATTAGATTATAAAATAAAATCAACCAAAAGAGATAAAGGCAGGTACTTCATACTCATCACAGGAGAAACAATCAAGATGAACTTTCCATTTTGAATATTATTCCCCAAATACAAAGGCATATATGTTTTTTAAAGTAACATTACTAAAACTCAAATCACACATGAAGCCCCACACACTTATTGTGGGAGACTTCAACACCACATTTTTACCCCTAGACAGGACTACCAAACAGAAACGTAACAAAGAAGCAAAGAAACTAATAGAATTTGTGACACAACTGGGATTAACAGGCACTTATAGAACATTCCACCCAAACAAAAAATAATATACCTTCTTCTCAGAGCCACATGCAACCTTCACAAAAATCGACCACATACTTGGCAACATATCAAACCTCAACAGGTACAAAAAATTGGAATAACTCCATGCATCTTATCATACCACCATGCATTAAAATTAGATTTCAACAACAACACACATTGCAGAAACCCTGCAAAATTGTGGAAGTTGAATAATGCACAAAGGACGCATTCACCAAGACAAAAACGCACCCTAAAGATTGGGAAAATATATTGACAAACCCCACATCTGACAGAGGACTGATCTCTAAAATATACCAAGAACACAAGAAGCAACTCTCCAAAACAAAAGGATCCACTCAAAACTAAATACAGAATTCTCAGTAGAGGAATCTAAACAGGCTGAGAGACACTTAAGAAAGTGCTGAACATCACTAGCCATCTAGGAAATACAAATCAAAACAACTCTGAGACACCATCTCACTCCTGTCAGAATGGCTAAAATCAAAAACTCCAACGAACGATTATGCTGTAGAGGATAGAGTGAAAATGGAACACTCCAACACCGATGGTTGAAGGGCTAACATGTATAGCCACTTTGGAAATCAGTATGGAGTTTCCTCAGGAAAATGGGATTCAGTCTAGAATAAGACCCAGAAATTCCACTCTTAGACATACACCAAAAAAATACCATTCACTCAACAAGGATGTCTGTTCCAATATATGCATAGCAGCATTTTTTGTAATAGCCAGAACTTGGAATTAACCTAGATGCCCCTCAATGAAGAGTGGATAGAGAAAATGTGGCAAATTTACACAATGGAGTACTACTCGGTTTAAAAACAATGGAATCTAGAAATTTGCATGCAAATTGATGACACTAGAATAAACCGTGCTGTGTGAGGTAACCCGGTCACAAAAACAGAAACATGGTATGTGCTCAATCATTTATGGATTTTAGACATGAATCAGGGGAGTGCTAGCATACAATCCTACTGCAAGAGAGTCTAGGAAACAGAACCATCATTCAGCCACTGATAAAAGCAGAGGCAGATACCCACAGAAAAACACTGTACTGAAATCCTGGAAGCCAGTGTCAGAAAGAGAGAACTGATGGGAAAGGAGTTAAGATTGGGCTGGTTTAACCCACTAGCCCTTAACATGTGGGAGCTATTGTACCCCAGACTGATGGCTTTGTGGAAAATATGGTACTGACCCAAACCCCTGAATGTGGGTGCCAGTGAAGAGGCCTAGGTAATCTATGGAAACTTAGGTAGTATTTATCCCTGGAGTACAAATAATATTTCAGTGCCCATGCCACATTATGGGATGGTCTCTCAGCTGGGACCAGTGGGGGTGAGCCTCGACCCTGCCCTGAATGAAATGACAGCCTCTGGAGATCCACCTTGGAGGGCCTCCCCCTCATTGGGGACTGGAGTGGAGATTGGGTGGTGGACTGGGGACATGGTGGAGATGGCAGAGGAAGAGAGGAGGGAGAGGGAGCTGGGATTGTCATGCACAACAAGATTATTTCTAACCTAAATAATAACAATAAAATAAGAAAATGTTTGTATTTAATCCCAATAGCTAAGAGGAAGAAGGTGAATTTCTGAGTCTGAGGAAAGACCCAACCTGAAAGAGAGTTCTAGGTAAGTCAGGACTACACAGAATATCTCTGCCGAAAAGTTAAGTTAAAAATGATAATTATGATGATAATAACTACAGCAATGACAATAATAATAATAGTAGTAGTTGTATTAGTAATAATAATAGTAATAGTAATAATAATGTGTCTGTGCAGTTACTCTTAATGTCTCCAGGACAAGTAAGTGACACTTACTCTGTCTATGTCTTTCCAAATATGACATTAATTAAATTCCAAATATCTGTATTAAAACATAGCATGGTATGGTAATCCAACTAAGATGCTATCTTTACTGGGGAAAAATATGATCTTAATATCTGATTACATTTTCATTTTCACCTCACAGAACCTTCTGATGGTGTGTGGCTATGTGTCCTTCAGAAAGCAGTTTTGGATAATGAGTAACTGCAGAATGACAAAATCTTCACTTTTCAGAGAGTGCATTCTGTGTCCTTCTAGAGAATATGTGTAACTTGAATGTTCCGACCTGAGAAGAGGACTCACTGAAAAACGTGGTTGTTTGTAGTAACCAATTTAAACCATTTGCCAAACAGGGAACAAAAGCTGAAGTACAGTGATACAAAGTAACTTTCAGGGGTAGAAAGTTGACTAAAAAGGCACCATGCTTTTAACAAAAGGCAAACAATTCCCAAGAAAAAGTCATGTGCTGCTCAAAAGTTTATTCTTTTCTATTCCCTTTAAATGTGCATTTCTTTAAATTCACATTTGCTTCGACCATTGTTGAGTGACTGGAAGGATGACACAATTTTTAACTATTGGTTCCTCCTCCAGGAGAATTTCTGTGAACTTCTTGCACCTAGATTTTAACTATACAGACATGCATTTAGGTTAATATTAAAACACACGTTTGTAAAATCTGGTAAAATTGGTTTGTGACAAAGTGAGAATACACAAATAATTTTTTAGTATTTTTTAATAACAACACATATGATTATAAAAGTGTCTTCCCTTCTTGGAATGTTTTGCTCAGTTCCCAACATGTATTGGTGAAATAAACCCTGCTTAATGGAAAAAAAACGCAATATAAAGATACTGGTAGTACTTATTTGTGGGGAAGGAGAAGATTTACAGTAGATATGAGGGAGAAATAGCCAGAGACAACTGCAAGGGTCCAGAGTGAAGCAAGCCATGTGAAGATGAGGAGGTATATACTGAAAAAGAAAAAGATGAAGAACCAAGAGGCCAGGATTAAGTCAGGGGACCAAGAGATCCCAATATTGAAAGAGACTGAGGGTATGTAAGAATCACAGGATAGGGCAAGAGAACTGGGTCTCTGGGTTTGGAGTGGTTAAGAGTGTGGGCACAGGATGGAAAGTGCTGGGGGTCAGTACACTGTTACAATGGAAAAGGTATTACAAATGTTGACAAAAACTTTGGGCAGCCCAGATTCCTGTTCTTCTTCTCTACCCACGGACCAGCAAACTCCCCCAGGAGGAGTAGACGCCAGGAACAGATAAGCAATTTAAATAGACCTATAACCCCTATGGAAATAGAAGCTGTCATCAAAAGTCTCCCAACCAAAAAAAAGTCCAGGTCCAGATGGCCTCAGTGCAGAATTCTACCACAAATTCAAAGAACAGCTTATACCAATTCTTCTCAAAGTGTTCCACACAATAGAAGCAGAAGGGTCTTTGCCAAACTTTTTCTATGAGGCTTCAATAACCTTGATCCCCAAGCCACACAAAGATACAACCAAGAAAGAGAACTTCAGACCAATATCCCTCATGAACATTGATGCAAAAATACTCAATAAAATACTGGCAAATCGGATCCAAGAACACATCAAAACAATCATTCACCACGATCAAGTAGGTTTCATCCCAGGGATGCAGGGATGGTTCAACATACGAAAATCCATCAACGTAATCCACCATATAAACAAGCTGAAAAACAAAAATCACATGATCATCTCACTAGATGCTGAAAAAGCCTTTGACAAAATCCAACACCCCTTCATGATAAAGGTCTTGGAGAGATCTGGGATAACAGGGACATACTTAAACATAATAAAAGCCATATACAGTAAACCAACAGCCAACATCAAACTAAATGGACAGAAACTCAACGCAATTCCTCTAAAATCAGGAACAAAACAAGGCTGTCCACTCTCTCCATACCTTTTCAACATGGTACTTGAAGTTCTAGCTATAGCCATACGACAACAAAGGGGGATCAAGGGGATACAAATTGGGAAGGAAGAAGTCAAACTTTCACTGTTTGCAGACGATATGATAGTTTACATCAATGACCCAAAGAACTCTACCAGGGAACTCTTACAGCTGATTAACACCTTCAGCAAAGTGGCAGGTTACAAGATCAACTCAAGAAAGTCAGTAGCCCTACTATATACAGATGATAAAAGGGCTGAAAGAGAAATCAGAGAAACATCACCCTTTACAATTGCCACAAACAACATAACATACCTTGGGGTAACGCTAACCAAACAAGTGAAAGAACTGTATCGTAAGAACTTTGAATCTTTAAAGAAAGAAATTAAAGAAGCCCTCAGAAAATGGAAAGATCTCCCATGCTCTTGGATAGGTAGGATCAATGTAGTAAAAATGGCAATCCTGCCAAAAGCAATCTACAGATTCAATGCTATCCCCATTAAAATCCCAGCACAATTCTTCACAGACCTTGAAAGAACAATAATCAATTTTGTATGGAAAAACAAAAAACCCAGGATAGCCAAAACAACCCTGTTCAACAAGGCAA
>NW_024431167.1:0-600 GCF_017639785.1 Mesocricetus auratus
ACTCCCCTCCCAGACTGCCTCAAACACACTGTCATGAAATAAGTAAACTAATGTAAAAAAGGATTAATATTTATATATCTCCTTTATATAAATTTTGTAAATTGTGTATTTCAAGCAACTTACTCATTTCACCTATTATAAAATCAAGTTAATATAAAACAAATGGAGCATCTCTGACCAGTGCCAAATCTGGAAAACCACTGTTTTGCACAAGGCAGAGTAAGTTACAGCAGGGTACAGCCTTATATCAACCAGAACCTGTGGTGGTATCTTGCTTTTACAAATAAAGCTTGTCTGAATATCAGAAGATTGGGCTGGCCACTTGTTAACTACAGAGGTCTGGAGGTCTCTACAGACAGACAGGAGAAGAGATGGCTGGGTGGGGGGGAGAGAAAGAATATAAGCAGAAAGAAACAGGAATTTGCTCTTTTTTCCTGGGAAACTAATGAAGTAAAAGTAGCTCATGGAAAACTCCATCCTCTGATCTTCAGACAAGCTTAATTTGTACAAAGCAAGATATCATCACAAGAACCTTTCTCAAAACAAAAACCAAACAACTGTCTCTAGTTCATAGGCTGCCTCCTGAAGCTCTAATCTAGT
>NW_024431168.1:0-43248 GCF_017639785.1 Mesocricetus auratus
ACACAGTGTTGTATCGTTAGTTTTGAAGAAGTTAAGCATGTAGTTTCACACACAGTGTTGTATCGTTAGTTTTGAAGAAGTTAAGCACCTAGTTTCACACACAGTGTTGTATCGTTAGTTTTGAAGAAGTTAAGCACCTAGTTTCACACACAGTGTTGTATCGTTAGTTTTGAAGAAGTTAAGCATGTAGTTTCACACACAGTGTTGTATCGTTAGTTTTGAAGAAGTTAAGCATGTAGTTTCACACACAGTGTTGTATCGTTAGTTTTGAAGAAGTTAAGCACGTAGTTTCACACACAGTGTTGTATCGTTAGTTTTGAAGAAGTTAAGCATGTAGTTTCACACACAGTGTTGTATCGTTAGTTTTGAAGAAGTTAAGCACGTAGTTTCTAATACAGTGTTGTATGGTAAGTTCTCATGTAGTTAAGCACATAGTTTCACACACAGTGTTGTATCGTTAGTTTTGAAGAAGTTAAGCACGTAGTTTCTAATACAGTGTTATATGGTAAGTTCTCAAGTAGTTAAGCACATAGTTTCACACATAGTGTTGTATCGTTGTTTTTGAAGAAGTTAAGCACATAGTTTCACACATAGTGTTGTATCGTTAGTTTTGAAGAAGTTAAGCACCTAGTTTCACACACAGTGTTGTATCATTAGTTTTGAAGAAGTTAAGCACCTAGTTTCACACACAGTGTTGTATCATTAGTTTTGAAGAAGTTAAGCATGTAGTTTCACACACAGTGTTGTATCGTTAGTTTTGAAGGGGTTAAGCACCTAGTTTCACACACAGTGTTGTATCGTTAGTTTTGAAGAAGTTAAGCATGTAGTTTCACACACAGTGTTGTATCGTTAGTTTTGAAGAAGTTAAGCACGTAGTTTCTAATACAGTGTTATATGGTAAGTTCTCATGTAGTTAAGCACATAGTTTCACACATAGTGTTGTATCGTTAGTTTTGAAGAAGTTAAGCATGTAGTTTCACACACAGTGTTGTATCGTTAGTTTTGAAGAAGTTAAGCATGTAGTTTCACACACAGTGTTGTATCGTTAGTTTTGAAGAAGTTAAGCATGTAGTTTCACACACAGTGTTGTATCGTTAGTTTTGAAGAAGTTAAGCATGTAGTTTCACACACAGTGTTGTATCGTTAGTTTTGAAGAAGTTAAGCACGTAGTTTCAAATACAGTGTTATATGGTAAGTTCTCATGTAGTTAAGCACCTAATTTCATACACAGTGTTGTATCGTTAGTTTTGAAGAAGTTAAGCATGTAGTTTCACACACAGTGTTGTATCGTTAGTTTTGAAGAAGTTAAGCATGTAGTTTCTAATACAGTGTTATATGGTAAGTTCTCATGTAGTTAAGCACATAGTTTCACACATAGTGTTGTATCGTTAGTTTTGAAGAAGTTAAGCACATAGTTTCACACACAGTGTTGTATCGTTAGTTTTGAAGAAGTTAAGCATGTAGTTTCACACACAGTGTTGTATCGTTAGTTTTGAAGAAGTTAAGCATGTAGTTTCACACACAGTGTTGTATCGTTAGTTTTGAAGAAGTTAAGCACGTAGTTTCACACACAGTGTTGTATCGTTAGTTTTGAGGAAGTTAAGCACCTAGTTTCACACACAGTGTTGTATCGTTAGTTTTGAAGAAGTTAAGCATGTAGTTTCACACACAGTGTTGTATCGTTAGTTTTGAAGAAGTTAAGCATGTAGTTTCACACACAGTGTTGTATCGTTAGTTTTGAAGAAGTTAAGCACGTAGTTTCTAATACAGTGTTATATGGTAAGTTCTCATGTAGTTAAGCACATAGTTTCACACATAGTGTTGTATCGTTAGTTTTGAAGAAGTTAAGCACATAGTTTCACACACAGTGTTGTATCGTTAGTTTTGAAGAAGTTAAGCACGTAGTTTCACACACAGTGTTGTATCGTTAGTTTTGAAGAAGTTAAGCACCTAGTTTCACACACAGTGTTGTATCGTTAGTTTTGAAGAAGTTAAGCACGTAGTTTCACACACAGTGTTGTATCGTTAGTTTTGAAGAAGTTAAGCATGTAGTTTCACACACAGTGTTGTATCGTTAGTTTTGAAGAAGTTAAGCACCTAGTTTCACACACAGTGTTGTATCGTTAGTTTTGAAGAAGTTAAGCATGTAGTTTCACACACAGTGTTGTATCGTTAGTTTTGAAGAAGTTAAGCACGTAGTTTCTAATACAGTGTTATATGGTAAGTTCTCGATGAAGTTAAGCACATAGTTTCACACACAGTGTTGTATCGTTAGTTTTGAAGAAGTTAAGCATGTAGTTTCACACACAGTGTTGTATCGTTAGTTTTGAAGAAGTTAAGCATGTAGTTTCACACACAGTGTTGTATCGTTAGTTTTGAAGAAGTTAAGCATGCTAGTTTCACACACAGTGTTGTATCGTTAGTTTTGAAGAAGTTAAGCATGTAGTTTCACACACAGTGTTGTATCGTTAGTTTTGAAGAAGTTAAGCAAGTAGTTTCAAATACAGTGTTATATGGTAAGTTCTCATGTAGTTAAGCACCTAATTTCATACACAGTGTTGTATCGTTAGTTTTGAAGAAGTTAAGCATGTAGTTTCACACACAGTGTTGTATCGTTAGTTTTGAAGAAGTTAAGCATGTAGTTTCTAATACAGTGTTATATGGTAAGTTCTCATGTAGTTAAGCACATAGTTTCACACATAGTGTTGTATCGTTAGTTTTGAAGAAGTTAAGCACGTAGTTTCACACACAGTGTTGTATCGTTAGTTTTGAAGAAGTTAAGCATGTAGTTTTACACACAGTGTTGTATCGTTAGTTTTGAAGAAGTTAAGCATGTAGTTTCACACACAGTGTTGTATCGTTAGTTTTGAAGAAGTTAAGCACGTACTTTCACACACAGTGTTGTATCGTTAGTTTTGAGGAAGTTAAGCACCTAAATTCACACAGAGTGTTTTATCGTTAGTTTTGAAGAAGTTAAGCATGTAGTTTCACACACAGTGTTGTATCGTTAGTTTTGAAGAAGTTAAGCATGTAGTTTCACACACAGTGTTGTATCGTTAGTTTTGAAGAAGTTAAGCACGTAGTTTCTAATACAGTGTTATATGGTAAGTTCTCATGTAGTTAAGCACATAGTTTCACACATAGTGTTGTATCGTTAGTTTTGAAGAAGTTAAGCACATAGTTTCACACACAGTGTTGTATCGTTAGTTTTGAAGAAGTTAAGCACGTAGTTTCACACACAGTGTTGTATCGTTAGTTTTGAAGAAGTTAAGCACGTAGTTTCACACACAGTGTTGTATCGTTAGTTTTGAAGAAGTTAAGCACCTAGTTTCACACACAGTGTTGTATCGTTAGTTTTGAAGAAGTTAAGCATGTAGTTTCACACACAGTGTTGTATCGTTAGTTTTGAAGGGGTTAAGCACCTAGTTTCACACACAGTGTTGTATCGTTAGTTTTGAAGAAGTTAAGCATGTAGTTTCACACACAGTGTTGTATCGTTAGTTTTGAAGAAGTTAAGCACGTAGTTTCTAATACAGTGTTATATGGTAAGTTCTCATGTAGTTAAGCACATAGTTTCACACATAGTGTTGTATCGTTAGTTTTGAAGAAGTTAAGCATGTAGTTTCACACACAGTGTTGTATCGTTAGTTTTGAAGAAGTTAAGCATGTAGTTTCACACACAGTGTTGTATCGTTAGTTTTGAAGAAGTTAAGCATGTAGTTTCACACACAGTGTTGTATCGTTAGTTTTGAAGAAGTTAAGCATGTAGTTTCACACACAGTGTTGTATCGTTAGTTTTGAAGAAGTTAAGCATGTAGTTTCAAATACAGTGTTATATGGTAAGTTCTCATGTAGTTAAGCACCTAATTTCATACACAGTGTTGTATCGTTAGTTTTGAAGAAGTTAAGCATGTAGTTTCACACACAGTGTTGTATCGTTAGTTTTGAAGAAGTTAAGCACGTAGTTTCTAATACAGTGTTATATGGTAAGTTCTCATGTAGTTAAGCACATAGTTTCACACATAGTGTTGTATCGTTAGTTTTGAAGAAGTTAAGCACATAGTTTCACACACAGTGTTGTATCGTTAGTTTTGAAGAAGTTAAGCATGTAGTTTCACACACAGTGTTGTATCGTTAGTTTTGAAGAAGTTAAGCATGTAGTTTCACACACAGTGTTGTATCGTTAGTTTTGAAGAAGTTAAGCACGTAGTTTCACACACAGTGTTGTATCGTTAGTTTTGAGGAAGTTAAGCACCTAGATTCACACAGCAGTGTTGTATCGTTAGTTTTGAAGAAGTTAAGCATGTAGTTTCACACACAGTGTTGTATCGTTAGTTTTGAAGAAGTTAAGCATGTAGTTTCACACACAGTGTTGTATCGTTAGTTTTGAAGAAGTTAAGCACGTAGTTTCTAATACAGTGTTATATGGTAAGTTCTCATGTAGTTAAGCACATAGTTTCACACATAGTGTTGTATCGTTAGTTTTGAAGAAGTTAAGCACATAGTTTCACACACAGTGTTGTATCGTTAGTTTTGAAGAAGTTAAGCACGTAGTTTCACACACAGTGTTGTATCGTTAGTTTTGAAGAAGTTAAGCACCTAGTTTCACACACAGTGTTGTATCGTTAGTTTTGAAGAAGTTAAGCATGTAGTTTCACACACAGTGTTGTATCGTTAGTTTTGAAGAAGTTAAGCACCTAGTTTCACACACAGTGTTGTATCGTTAGTTTTGAAGAAGTTAAGCACGTAGTTTCTAATACAGTGTTATATGGTAAGTTCTCATGTAGTTAAGCACATAGTTTCACACACAGTGTTGTATCGTTAGTTTTGAAGAAGTTAAGCATGTAGTTTCACACACAGTGTTGTATCGTTAGTTTTGAAGAAGTTAAGCATGTAGTTTCACACACAGTGTTGTATCGTTAGTTTTGAAGAAGTTAAGCACGTAGTTTCTAATACAGTGTTATATGGTAAGTTCTCATGTAGTTAAGCACATAGTTTCACACATAGTGTTGTATCGTTAGTTTTGAAGAAGTTAAGCACCTAGTTTCACACACAGTGTTGTATCGTTAGTTTTGAAGAAGTTAAGCATGTAGTTTCACACACAGTGTTGTATCGTTAGTTTTGAAGTAGTTAAGCATGTAGTTTCACACACAGTGTTGTATCGTTAGTTTTGAAGAAGTTAAGCACGTAGTTTCACACACAGTGTTGTATCGTTAGTTTTGAAGAAGTTAAGCATGTAGTTTCACACACAGTGTTGTATCGTTAGTTTTGAAGAAGTTAAGCATGTAGTTTCACACACAGTGTTGTATCGTTAGTTTTGAAGAAGTTAAGCACGTAGTTTCTAATACAGTGTTATATGGTAAGTTCTCATGTAGTTAAGCACCTAATTTCATAAACAGTGTTGTATCGTTAGTTTTGAAGAAGTTAAGCATGTAGTTACACACACAGTGTTGTATCATTAGTTTTGAAGACGTTAAGCATGTAGTTTTACACACAGTGTTGTATCGTTAGTTTTGAAGAAGTTAAGCATGTAGTTTCACACACAGTGTTGTATCGTTAGTTTTGAAGAAGTTAAGCATGTACTTTCACACACAGTGTTGTATCGTTAGTTTTGAAGAAGTTAAGCACGTAGTTTCTAATACAGTGTTATATGGTAAGTTCTCATGTAGTTAAGCACATAGTTTCACACATAGTGTTGTATCGTTAGTTTTGAAGAAGTTAAGCACCTAGTTTCACACACAGTGTTGTATCGTTAGTTTTGAAGAAGTTAAGCATGTAGTTTCACACACAGTGTTGTATCGTTAGTTTTGAAGGAGTTAAGCACCTAGTTTCACACACAGTGTTGTATCGTTAGTTTTGAAGATAGTTAAGCATGTAGTTTCACACACAGTGTTGTATCGTTAGTTTTGAAGAAGTTAAGCATGTAGTTTCACACACAGTGTTGTATCGTTAGTTTTGAAGAAGTTAAGCACGTAGTTTCTACATACAGTGTTATATGGTAAGTTTTCATGTAGTTAAGCACATAGTTTCACACATAGTGTTGTATCGTTAGTTTTGAAGAAGTTAAGCACGTAGTTTCACACACAGTGTTGTATCGTTAGTTTTGAAGAAGTTAAGCACGTAGTTTCTACATACAGTGTTATATGGTAAGTTCTGATGTAGTTAAGCACATAGTTTCACACACAGTGTTGTATCGTTAGTTTTGAAGAAGTTAAGCATGTAGTTTCACACACAGTGTTGTATCGTTAGTTTTGAAGAAGTTAAGCACGTAGTTTCTACATACAGTGTTATATGGTAAGTTCTGATGTAGTTAAGCACATAGTTTCACACACAGTGTTGTATCGTTAGTTTTGAAGAAGTTAAGCACGTAGTTTCACACACAGTGTTGTATCGTTAGTTTTGAAGAAGTTAAGCATGTAGTTTCACACACAGTGTTGTATCGTTAGTTTTGAAGAAGTTAAGCACGTAGTTTCTAATACAGTGTTATATGGTAAGTTCTCATGTAGTTAAGCACATAGTTTCACACACAGTGTTGTATCGTTAGTTTTGAAGAAGTTAAGCATGTAGTTTCACACACAGTGTTGTATCGTTAGTTTTGAAGAAGTTAAGCATGTAGTTTCACACACAGTGTTGTATCGTTAGTTTTGAAGAAGTTAAGCATCTAGTTTCACACACAGTGTTGTATCGTTAGTTTTGAAGAAGTTAAGCATGTAGTTTCACACACAGTGTTGTATCGTTAGTTTTGAAGAAGTTAAGCACGTAGTTTCTAATACAGTGTTATATGGTAAGTTCTCATGTAGTTAAGCACCTAATTTCACACACAGTGTTGTATCGTTAGTTTTGAAGAAGTTAAGCATGTAGTTTCACACACAGTGTTGTATCGTTAGTTTTGAAGAAGTTAAGCATGTAGTTTCACACACAGTGTTGTATCGTTAGTTTTGAAGAAGTTAAGCATGTAGTTTCACACACAGTGTTGTATCGTTAGTTTTGAAGAAGTTAAGCACGTAGTTTCACACACAGTGTTGTATCGTTAGTTTTGAAGAAGTTAAGCACGTAGTTTCAAATACAGTGTTTTATGGTAAGTTCTCATGTAGTTAAGCACATAGTTTCACACATAGTGTTGTATCGTTAGTTTTGAAGAAGTTAAGCATGTAGTTTCACACACAGTGTTGTATCGTTAGTTTTGAAGAAGTTAAGCACGTAGTTTCTAATACAGTGTTATATGGTAAGTTCTCATGTAGTTAAGCACATAGTTTCACACATAGTGTTGTATCGTTAGTTTTGAAGAAGTTAAGCACGTAGTTTCACACACAGTGTTGTATCGTTAGTTTTGAAGAAGTTAAGCATGTAGTTTCACACACAGTATTGTATCGTTAGTTTTGAAGGGGTTAATCACATAGTTTCACACACAGTGTTGTATCGTTAGTTTTGAAGAAGTTAAGCATGTAGTTTCACACATAGTGTTGTATCGTTAGTTTTGAAGAAGTTAAGCACCTAGTTTCACACACAGTGTTGTATCGTTAGTTTTGAAGAAGTTAAGCATGTAGTTTCACACACAGTGTTGTATCGTTAGTTTTGAAGAAGTTAAGCACGTAGTTTCTACATACAGTGTTATATGGTAAGTTCTCATGTAGTTAAGCACATAGTTTCACACACAGTGTTGTATCGTTAGTTTTGAAGAAGTTAAGCATGTAGTTTCACACACAGTGTTGTATCGTTAGTTTTGAAGAAGTTAAGCAAGTAGTTTCAAATACAGTGTTATATGGTAAGTTCTCATGTAGTTAAGCACATAGTTTCATACACAGTGTTGTATCGTTAGTTTTGAAGAAGTTAAGCATGTAGTTTCACACACAGTGTTGTATCGTTAGTTTTGAAGAAGTTAAGCATGTAGTTTCACACACAGTGTTGTATCGTTAGTTTTGAAGAAGTTAAGCACGTAGTTTCTAATACAGTGTTATATGGTAAGTTCTCATGTAGTTAAGCACATAGTTTCACACATAGTGTTGTATCGTTAGTTTTGAAGAAGTTAAGCACCTAGTTTCACACACAGTGTTGTATCGTTAGTTTTGAAGAAGTTAAGCATGTAGTTTCACACACAGTGTTGTATCGTTAGTTTTGAAGAAGTTAAGCACGTAGTTTCACACACAGTGTTGTATCGTTAGTTTTGAAGAAGTTAAGCATGTAGTTTCACACACAGTGTTGTATCGTTAGTTTTGAAGAAGTTAAGCACGTAGTTTCACACACAGTGTTGTATCGTTAGTTTTGAAGAAGTTAAGCATGTAGTTTCACACACAGTGTTGTATCGTTAGTTTTGAAGAAGTTAAGCACGTAGTTTCACACACAGTGTTGTATCGTTAGTTTTGAAGAAGTTAAGCATGTAGTTTCACACACAGTGTTGTATCGTTAGTTTTGAAGAAGTTAAGCACGTAGTTTCACACACAGTGTTGTATCGTTAGTTTTGAAGAAGTTAAGCACATAGTTTCACACACAGTGTTGTATCGTTAGTTTTGAAGAAGTTAAGCACGTAGTTTCACACACAGTGTTGTATCGTTAGTTTTGAAGAAGTTAAGCACGTAGTTTCACACACAGTGTTGTATCGTTAGTTTTGAAGAAGTTAAGCATCTAGTTTCACACACAGTGTTGTATCGTTAGTTTTGAAGAAGTTAAGCATGTAGTTTCACACACAGTGTTGTATCGTTAGTTTTGAAGAAGTTAAGCACATAGTTTCACACACAGTGTTGTATCGTTAGTTTTGAAGAAGTTAAGCACGTAGTTTCACACACAGTGTTGTATCGTTAGTTTTGAAGAAGTTAAGCACCTAGTTTCACACACAGTGTTGTATCGTTAGTTTTGAAGAAGTTAAGCATGTAGTTTCACACACAGTGTTGTATCGTTAGTTTTGAAGAAGTTAAGCACGTAGTTTCACACACAGTGTTGTATCGTTAGTTTTGAAGAAGTTAAGCATGTAGTTTCACACACAGTGTTGTATCGTTAGTTTTGAAGAAGTTAAGCATGTAGTTTCACACACAGTGTTGTATCGTTAGTTTTGAAGAAGTTAAGCACCTAGTTTCACACACAGTGTTGTATCGTTAGTTTTGAAGAAGTTAAGCATGTAGTTTCACACACAGTGTTGTATCGTTAGTTTTGAAGAAGTTAAGCACGTAGTTTCACACACAGTGTTGTATCGTTAGTTTTGAAGAAGTTAAGCATGTAGTTTCACACACAGTGTTGTATCGTTAGTTTTGAAGAAGTTAAGCACGTAGTTTCTACATACAGTGTTATATCGTAAGTTCTCATGTAGTTAAGCACCTAGTTTCACACACAGTGTTGTATCGTTAGTTTTGAAGAAGTTAAGCATGTAGTTTCACACACAGTGTTGTATCGTTAGTTTTGAAGAAGTTAAGCACGTAGTTTCACATACAGTGTTATATCGTAAGTTCTCATGAAGTTAAGCACGTAGTTTCACACACAGTGTTGTATCGTTAGTTTTGAAGAAGTTAAGCACGTAGTTTCACACACAGTGTTGTATCGTTAGTTTTGAAGAAGTTAAGCATGTAGTTTCACACACAGTGTTGTATCGTTAGTTTTGAAGAAGTTAAGCACGTAGTTTCTAATACAGTGTTATATAGTAAGTTCTCATGTAGTTAAGCACATAGTTTCACACATAGTGTTGTATCGTTAGTTTTGAAGAAGTTAAGCACGTAGTTTCACACACAGTGTTGTATCGTTAGTTTTGAAGAAGTTAAGCATCTAGTTTCACACACAGTGTTGTATCGTTAATTTTGAAGAAGTTAAGCATGTAGTTTCACACACAGTGTTGTATCGTTAGTTTTGAAGAAGTTAAGCACATAGTTTCACACACAGTGTTGTATCGTTAGTTTTGAAGAAGTTAAGCACGTAGTTTCACACACAGTGTTGTATCGTTAGTTTTGAAGAAGTTAAGCACCTAGTTTCACACACAGTGTTGTATCGTTAGTTTTGAAGAAGTTAAGCATGTAGTTTCACACACAGTGTTGTATCGTTAGTTTTGAAGAAGTTAAGCACGTAGTTTCTAATACAGTGTTATATGGTAAGTTCTCATGTAGTTAAGCACCTAATTTCACACACAGTGTTGTATCGTTAGTTTTGAAGAAGTTAAGCATGTAGTTTCACACACAGTGTTGTATCGTTAGTTTTGAAGAAGTTAAGCATGTAGTTTCACACACAGTGTTGTATCGTTAGTTTTGAAGAAGTTAAGCATGTAGTTTCACACACAGTGTTGTATCGTTAGTTTTGAAGAAGTTAAGCATGTAGTTTCACACACAGTGTTGTATCGTTAGTTTTGAAGAAGTTAAGCACGTAGTTTCACACACAGTGTTGTATCGTTAGTTTTGAAGAAGTTAAGCACCTAGTTTCACACACAGTGTTGTATCGTTAGTTTTGAAGAAGTTAAGCATGTAGTTTCACACACAGTGTTGTATCGTTAGTTTTGAAGAAGTTAAGCACGTAGTTTCTAATACAGTGTTATATGGTAAGTTCTCATGTAGTTAAGCACCTAGTTTCACACACAGTGTTGTATCGTTAATTTTGAAGAAGTTAAGCATGTAGTTTCACACACAGTGTTGTATCGTTAGTTTTGAAGAAGTTAAGCATGTAGTTTCACACACAGTGTTGTATCGTTAGTTTTGAAGAAGTTAAGCATGTAGTTTCACACACAGTGTTGTATCGTTAGTTTTGAAGAAGTTAAGCATGTAGTTTCACACACAGTGTTGTATCGTTAGTTTTGAAGAAGTTAAGCACCTAGTTTCACACACAGTGTTGTATCGTTAGTTTTGAAGAAGTTAAGCACGTAGTTTCTAATACAGTGTTATATAGTAAGTTCTCATGTAGTTAAGCACATAGTTTCACACATAGTGTTGTATCGTTAGTTTTGAAGAAGTTAAGCACCTAGTTTCACACACAGTGTTGTATCGTTAGTTTTGAAGAAGTTAAGCATGTAGTTTCACACACAGTGTTGTATCGTTAGTTTTGAAGAAGTTAAGCATGTAGTTTCACACACAGTGTTGTATCGTTAGTTTTGAGGAAGTTAAGCACCTAAATTCACACAGAGTGTTTTATCGTTAGTTTTGAAGAAGTTAAGTACGTAGTTTCTAATACAGTGTTATATAGTAAGTTCTCATGTAGTTAAGCACATAGTTTCACACATAGTGTTGTATCGTTAGTTTTGAAGAAGTTAAGCACCTAGTTTCACACACAGTGTTGTATCGTTAGTTTTGAAGAAGTTAAGCATGTAGTTTCACACACAGTGTTGTATCGTTAGTTTTGAAGAAGTTAAGCACGTAGTTTCTAATACAGTGTTATATGGTAAGTTCTCATGTAGTTAAGCACATAGTTTCACACACAGTGTTGTATCGTTAGTTTTGAAGAAGTTAAGCACGTAGTTTCACACACAGTGTTGTATCGTTAGTTTTGAAGAAGTTAAGCATGTAGTTTCACACACAGTGTTGTATCGTTAGTTTTGAAGAAGTTAAGCACGTAGTTTCACACACAGTGTTGTATCGTTAGTTTTGAAGAAGTTAAGCACGTAGTTTCTAATACAGTGTTATATCGTAAGTTCTCATGTAGTTAAGCACATAGTTTCACACATAGTGTTGTATCGTTAGTTTTGAAGAAGTTAAGCACCTAGTTTCACACACAGTGTTGTATCGTTAGTTTTGAAGAAGTTAAGCATGTAGTTTCACACACAGTGTTGTATCGTTAGTTTTGAAGAAGTTAAGCACGTAGTTTCTAATACAGTGTTATATGGTAAGTTCTCATGTAGTTAAGCACATAGTTTCACACATAGTGTTGTATCGTTAGTTTTGAAGAAGTTAAGCACGTAGTTTCACACACAGTGTTGTATCGTTAGTTTTGAAGAAGTTAAGCATGTAGTTTCACACACAGTGTTGTATCGTTAGTTTTGAAGAAGTTAAGCATGTAGTTTCACACACAGTGTTGTATCGTTAGTTTTGAAGAAGTTAAGCACGTAGTTTCTAATACAGTGTTATATGGTAAGTTCTCATGTAGTTAAGCACATAGTTTCACACATAGTGTTGTATCGTTAGTTTTGAAGAAGTTAAGCACGTAGTTTCACACACAGTGTTGTATCGTTAGTTTTGAAGAAGTTAAGCATGTAGTTTCACACACAGTGTTGTATCGTTAGTTTTGAAGAAGTTAAGCACGTAGTTTCTACACACAGTGTTGTATCGTTAGTTTTGAAGTAGTTAAGCACATAGTTTCACACACAGTGTTGTATCGTTAGTTTTGAAGAAGTTAAGCACGTAGTTTCACACACAGTGTTGTATCGTTAGTTTTGAAGAAGTTAAGCACGTAGTTTCTACATACAGTGTTATATCGTAAGTTCTCATGTAGTTAAGCACATAGTTTCACACACAGTGTTGTATCGTTAGTTTTGAAGAAGTTAAGCACGTAGTTTCACACACAGTGTTGTATCGTTAGTTTTGAAGAAGTTAAGCATGTAGTTTCACACACAGTGTTGTATCGTTAGTTTTGAAGAAGTTAAGCATGTAGTTTCACACACAGTGTTGTATCGTTAGTTTTGAAGAAGTTAAGCACCTAGTTTCACACACAGTGTTGTATCGTTAGTTTTGAAGAAGTTAAGCATGTAGTTTCACACACAGTGTTGTATCGTTAGTTTTGAAGAAGTTAAGCACGTAGTTTCTACATACAGTGTTATATGGTTAGTTCTGAAGTAGTTAAGCACCTAGTTTCACACACAGTGTTGTATCGTTAGTTTTGAAGAAGTTAAGCATGTAGTTTCACACACAGTGTTGTATCGTTAGTTTTGAAGAAGTTAAGCATGTAGTTTCACACACAGTGTTGTATCGTTAGTTTTGAAGAAGTTAAGCATGTAGTTTCACACACAGTGTTGTATCGTTAGTTTTGAAGAAGTTAAGCATGTAGTTTCACACACAGTGTTGTATCGTTAGTTTTGAGGAAGTTAAGCACCTAATTTCACACAGAGTGTTGTATCGTTAGTTTTGAAGAAGTTAAGCACGTAGTTTCTAATACAGTGTTATATAGTAAGTTCTCATGTAGTTAAGCACATAGTTTCACACACAGTGTTGTATCGTTAGTTTTGAAGAAGTTAAGCACGTAGTTTCACACACAGTGTTGTATCGTTAGTTTTGAAGAAGTTAAGCATGTAGTTTCACACACAGTGTTGTATCGTTAGTTTTGAAGAAGTTAAGCACGTACTGTCACACACAGTGTTGTATCGTTAGTTTTGAGGAAGTTAAGCACCTAAATTCACACAGAGTGTTGTATCGTTAGTTTTGAAGAAGTTAAGCACGTAGTTTCTAATACAGTGTTATATAGTAAGTTCTCATGTAGTTAAGCACATAGTTTCACACATAGTGTTGTATCGTTAGTTTTGAAGAAGTTAAGCACCTAGTTTCACACACAGTGTTGTATCGTTAGTTTTGAAGAAGTTAAGCATGTAGTTTCACACACAGTGTTGTATCGTTAGTTTTGAAGAAGTTAAGCACGTAGTTTCTAATACAGTGTTATATGGTAAGTTCTCATGTAGTTAAGCACATAGTTTCACACATAGTGTTGTATCGTTAGTTTTGAAGAAGTTAAGCACATAGTTTCACACACAGTGTTGTATCGTTAGTTTTGAAGAAGTTAAGCACGTAGTTTCTAATACAGTGTTATATAGTAAGTTCTCATGTAGTTAAGCACATAGTTTCACACATAGTGTTGTATCGTTAGTTTTGAAGAAGTTAAGCACCTAGTTTCACACACAGTGTTGTATCGTTAGTTTTGAAGAAGTTAAGCATGTAGTTTCACACACAGTGTTGTATCGTTAGTTTTGAAGAAGTTAAGCACGTAGTTTCACACACAGTGTTGTATCGTTAGTTTTGAAGAAGTTAAGCACCTAGTTTCACACACAGTGTTGTATCGTTAGTTTTGAAGAAGTTAAGCATGTAGTTTCACACACAGTGTTGTATCGTTAGTTTTGAAGAAGTTAAGCATGTAGTTTCACACACAGTGTTGTATCGTTAGTTTTGAAGAAGTTAAGCACGTAGTTTCTAATACAGTGTTATATCGTAAGTTCTCATGTAGTTAAGCACATAGTTTCACACACAGTGTTGTATCGTTAGTTTTGAAGAAGTTAAGCACGTAGTTTCACACACAGTGTTGTATCGTTAGTTTTGAAGAAGTTAAGCATGTAGTTTCACACACAGTGTTGTATCGTTAGTTTTGAAGAAGTTAAGCACGTAGTTTCACACACAGTGTTGTATCGTTAGTTTTGAAGAAGTTAAGCACGTAGTTTCACACACAGTGTTGTATCGTTAGTTTTGAAGAAGTTAAGCACGTAGTTTCACACACAGTGTTGTATCGTTAGTTTTGAAGAAGTTAAGCACGTAGTTTCTAATACAGTGTTATATGGTAAGTTCTCATGTAGTTAAGCACATAGTTTCACACACAGTGTTGTATCGTTAGTTTTGAAGAAGTTAAGCATGTAGTTTCACACACAGTGTTGTATCGTTAGTTTTGAAGAAGTTAAGCATGTAGTTTCACACACAGTGTTGTATCGTTAGTTTTGAAGAAGTTAAGCATGTAGTTTCACACACAGTGTTGTATCGTTAGTTTTGAAGAAGTTAAGCATGTAGTTTCACACACAGTGTTGTATCGTTAGTTTTGAAGAAGTTAAGCATGTAGTTTCACACACAGTGTTGTATCGTTAGTTTTGAAGAAGTTAAGCACCTAAATTCACACAGAGTGTTTTATCGTTAGTTTTGAAGAAGTTAAGCACGTAGTTTCTAATACAGTGTTATATAGTAAGTTCTCATGTAGTTAAGCACATAGTTTCACACATAGTGTTGTATCGTTAGTTTTGAAGAAGTTAAGCACCTAGTTTCACACACAGTGTTGTATCGTTAGTTTTGAAGAAGTTAAGCATGTAGTTTCACACACAGTGTTGTATCGTTAGTTTTGAAGAAGTTAAGCACGTAGTTTCACACACAGTGTTGTATCGTTAGTTTTGAAGAAGTTAAGCACCTAATTTCACACACAGTGTTGTATCGTTAGTTTTGAAGAAGTTAAGCACGTAGTTTCTAATACAGTGTTATATAGTAAGTTCTCATGTAGTTAAGCACATAGTTTCACACACAGTGTTGTATCGTTAGTTTTGAAGAAGTTAAGCACCTAGTTTCACACACAGTGTTGTATCGTTAGTTTTGAAGAAGTTAAGCATGTAGTTTCACACACAGTGTTGTATCGTTAGTTTTGAAGAAGTTAAGCACGTAGTTTCTAATACAGTGTTATATGGTAAGTTCTCATGTAGTTAAGCACATAGTTTCACACACAGTGTTGTATCGTTAGTTTTGAAGAAGTTAAGCACGTAGTTTCACACACAGTGTTGTATCGTTAGTTTTGAAGAAGTTAAGCATGTAGTTTCTACACACAGTGTTGTATAGTAAGTTCTGAAGTAGTTAAGCACATAGTTTCACACACAGTGTTGTATCGTTAGTTTTGAAGAAGTTAAGCACCTAGTTTCACACACAGTGTTGTATCGTTAGTTTTGAAGAAGTTAAGCATGTAGTTTCACACACAGTGTTGTATCGTTAGTTTTGAAGAAGTTAAGCACGTAGTTTCACACACAGTGTTGTATCGTTAGTTTTGAAGAAGTTAAGCACCTAGTTTCACACACAGTGTTGTATCGTTAGTTTTGAAGAAGTTAAGCATGTAGTTTCACACACAGTGTTGTATCGTTAGTTTTGAAGAAGTTAAGCACGTAGTTTCTAATACAGTGTTATATAGTAAGTTCTCATGTAGTTAAGCACATAGTTTCACACATAGTGTTGTATCGTTAGTTTTGAAGAAGTTAAGCACGTAGTTTCACACACAGTGTTGTATCGTTAGTTTTGAAGAAGTTTAGCATCTAGTTTCACACACAGTGTTGTATCGTTAATTTTGAAGAAGTTAAGCATGTAGTTTCACACACAGTATTGTATCGTTGGTTTTGAAGAGGTTAAGCACATAGTTTCACACACAGTGTTGTATCGTTAGTTTTGAAGAAGTTAAGCATGTAGTTTCACACATAGTGTTGTATCGTTAGTTTTGAAGAAGTTAAGCACCTAGTTTCACACACAGTGTTGTATCGTTAGTTTTGAAGAAGTTAAGCATGTAGTTTCACACACAGTGTTGTATCGTTAGTTTTGAAGAAGTTAAGCACGTAGTTTCTAATACAGTGTTATATGGTAAGTTCTCATGTAGTTAAGCACCTAGTTTCATACACAGTGTTGTATCGTTAGTTTTGAAGAAGTTAAGCATGTAGTTTCACACACAGTGTTGTATCATTAGTTTTGAAGAAGTTAAGCATGTAGTTTCACACACAGTGTTGTATCGTTAGTTTTGAAGAAGTTAAGCATGTAGTTTCACACACAGTGTTGTATCGTTAGTTTTGAAGAAGTTAAGCATGTACTTTCACACACAGTGTTGTATCGTTAGTTTTGAGGAAGTTAAGCACCTAAATTCACACAGAGTGTTTTATCGTTAGTTTTGAAGAAGTTAAGCACGTAGTTTCTAATACAGTGTTATATAGTAAGTTCTCATGTAGTTAAGCACATAGTTTCACACATAGTGTTGTATCGTTAGTTTTGAAGAAGTTAAGCACCTAGTTTCACACACAGTGTTGTATCGTTAGTTTTGAAGAAGTTAAGCATGTAGTTTCACACACAGTGTTGTATCGTTAGTTTTGAAGAAGTTAAGCACGTAGTTTCACACACAGTGTTGTATCGTTAGTTTTGAAGAAGTTAAGCATGTAGTTTCACACACAGTGTTGTATCGTTAGTTTTGAAGAAGTTAAGCACGTAGTTTCACACACAGTGTTGTATCGTTAGTTTTGAAGAAGTTAAGCACCTAAATTCACACAGAGTGTTGTATCGTTAGTTTTGAAGAAGTTAAGCACGTAGTTTCTAATACAGTGTTATATAGTAAGTTCTCATGTAGTTAAGCACATAGTTTCACACATAGTGTTGTATCGTTAGTTTTGAAGAAGTTAAGCACCTAGTTTCACACACAGTGTTGTATCGTTAGTTTTGAAGAAGTTAAGCATGTAGTTTCACACACAGTGTTGTATCGTTAGTTTTGAAGAAGTTAAGCACGTAGTTTCTAATACAGTGTTATATGGTAAGTTCTCATGTAGTTAAGCACATAGTTTCACACATAGTGTTGTATCGTTAGTTTTGAAGAAGTTAAGCACGTAGTTTCACACACAGTGTTGTATCGTTAGTTTTGAAGAAGTTAAGCATGTAGTTTCACACACAGTGTTGTATCGTTAGTTTTGAAGAAGTTAAGCACGTAGTTTCTAATACAGTGTTATATGGTAAGTTCTCATGTAGTTAAGCACCTAGTTTCACACACAGTGTTGTATCGTTAGTTTTGAAGAAGTTAAGCATGTAGTTTCACACACAGTGTTGTATCGTTAGTTTTGAAGAAGTTAAGCATGTAGTTTCACACACAGTGTTGTATCGTTAGTTTTGAAGAAGTTAAGCACGTAGTTTCACACACAGTGTTGTATCGTTAGTTTTGAAGAAGTTAAGCACGTAGTTTCACACACAGTGTTGTATCGTTAGTTTTGAAGAAGTTAAGCATGTAGTTTCACACACAGTGTTGTATCGTTAGTTTTGAAGAAGTTAAGCACGTAGTTTCACACACAGTGTTGTATCGTTAGTTTTGAAGAAGTTAAGCATGTAGTTTCACACACAGTGTTGTATCGTTAGTTTTGAAGAAGTTAAGCACGTAGTTTCACACACAGTGTTGTATCGTTAGTTTTGAAGAAGTTAAGCATGTAGTTTCACACACAGTGTTGTATCGTTAGTTTTGAGGAAGTTAAGCACCTAAATTCACACAGAGTGTTTTATCGTTAGTTTTGAAGAAGTTAAGCACGTAGTTTCTAATACAGTGTTATATAGTAAGTTCTCATGTAGTTAAGCACATAGTTTCACACATAGTGTTGTATCGTTAGTTTTGAAGAAGTTAAGCACCTAGTTTCACACACAGTGTTGTATCGTTAGTTTTGAAGAAGTTAAGCATGTAGTTTCACACACAGTGTTGTATCGTTAGTTTTGAAGAAGTTAAGCACGTAGTTTCACACACAGTGTTGTATCGTTAGTTTTGAAGAAGTTAAGCACGTAGTTTCACACACAGTGTTGTATCGTTAGTTTTGAAGAAGTTAAGCATGTAGTTTCACACACAGTGTTGTATCGTTAGTTTTGAAGAAGTTAAGCACCTAGTTTCACACACAGTGTTGTATCGTTAGTTTTGAAGTAAGTTAAGCATGTAGTTTCACCCACAATGTTGTATCGCTAGTTTTGAAGAAGTTAAGCATATAGTTTCACACACAGTGTTGTATCGTTAGTTTTGAAGAAGTTAAGCATGTAGTTTCACACACAGTGTTGTATCGTTAGTTTTGAAGAAGTTAAGCATGTAGTTTCACACACAGTGTTGTATCGTTAGTTTGGAAGCAGTTAAGCATCTAGTTTCACACACAGTGTTGTATCGTTAGTTTTGAAGAAGTTAAGCACGTAGTTTCAAATACAGTGTTATATGGTAAGTTCTCATGTAGTTAAGCACCTAGTTTCACACACAGTGTTGTATCGTTAGTTTTGAAGAAGTTAAGCATGTAGTTTCACACACAGTGTTGTATCGTTAGTTTTGAAGAAGTTAAGCATGTAGTTTCACACACAGTGTTGTATCGTTAGTTTTGAAGAAGTTAAGCATGTAGTTTCACACACAGTGTTGTATCGTTAGTTTTGAAGAAGTTAAGCACGTAGTTTCTAATACAGTGTTATATGGTAAGTTCTCATGTAGTTAAGCACATAGTTTCACACATAGTGTTGTATCGTTAGTTTTGAAGAAGTTAAGCACGTAGTTTCACACACAGTGTTGTATCGTTAGTTTTGAAGAAGTTAAGCATGTAGTTTCACACACAGTGTTGTATCGTTAGTTTTGAAGAAGTTAAGCACGTAGTTTCACACACAGTGTTGTATCGTTAGTTTTGAAGAAGTTAAGCATGTAGTTTCACACACAGTGTTGTATCGTTAGTTTTGAAGAAGTTAAGCACGTAGTTTCTACATACAGTGTTATATCGTAAGTTCTCATGTAGTTAAGCACATAGTTTCACACATAGTGTTGTATCGTTAGTTTTGAAGAAGTTAAGCACGTAGTTTCACACACAGTGTTGTATCGTTAGTTTTGAAGAAGTTAAGCACGTAGTTTCACACACAGTGTTGTATCGTTAGTTTTGAAGAAGTTAAGCACGTAGTTTCACACACAGTGTTGTATCGTTAGTTTTGAAGAAGTTAAGCATGTAGTTTCACACACAGTGTTGTATCGTTAGTTTTGAAGAAGTTAAGCATGTAGTTTCACACACAGTGTTGTATCGTTAGTTTTGAAGAAGTTAAGCATGTAGTTTCACACACAGTGTTGTATCGTTAGTTTTGAAGAAGTTAAGCACGTAGTTTCTACATACAGTGTTATATGGTAAGTTCTCATGTAGTTAAGCACCTAGTTTCACACACAGTGTTGTATCGTTAGTTTTGAAGAAGTTAAGCATGTAGTTTCACACACAGTGTTGTATCGTTAGTTTTGAAGAAGTTAAGCACGTAGTTTCTAATACAGTGTTATATGGTAAGTTCTCATGTAGTTAAGCACATAGTTTCACACACAGTGTTGTATCGTTAGTTTTGAAGAAGTTAAGCACCTAGTTTCACACACAGTGTTGTATCGTTAGTTTTGAAGAAGTTAAGCATGTAGTTTCACACACAGTGTTGTATCGTTAGTTTTGAAGAAGTTAAGCACCTAGTTTCACACACAGTGTTGTATCGTTAGTTTTGAAGAAGTTAAGCATGTAGTTTCACACACAGTGTTGTATCGTTAGTTTTGAAGAAGTTAAGCATGTAGTTTCACACACAGTGTTGTATCGTTAGTTTTGAAGAAGTTAAGCACCTAGTTTCACACACAGTGTTGTATCGTTAGTTTTGAAGAAGTTAAGCACGTAGTTTCTAATACAGTGTTATATAGTAAGTTCTCATGTAGTTAAGCACATAGTTTCACACATAGTGTTGTATCGTTAGTTTTGAAGAAGTTAAGCACCTAGTTTCACACACAGTGTTGTATCGTTAGTTTTGAAGAAGTTAAGCATGTAGTTTCACACACAGTGTTGTATCGTTAGTTTTGAAGAAGTTAAGCAAGTAGTTTCAAATACAGTGTTATATGGTAAGTTCTCATGTAGTTAAGCACCTAATTTCACACACAGTGTTGTATCGTTAGTTTTGAAGAAGTTAAGCATGTAGTTTCACACACAGTGTTGTATCGTTAGTTTTGAAGAAGTTAAGCATGTAGTTTCACACACAGTGTTGTATCGTTAGTTTTGAAGAAGTTAAGCACGTAGTTTCACACACAGTGTTGTATCGTTAGTTTTGAAGAAGTTAAGCATGTAGTTTCTACATACAGTGTTATATCGTAAGTTCTCATGTAGTTAAGCACATAGTTTCACACACAGTGTTGTATCGTTAGTTTTGAAGAAGTTAAGCACCTAGTTTCACACACAGTGTTGTATCGTTAGTTTTGAAGAAGTTAAGCACGTAGTTTCACACACAGTGTTGTATCGTTAGTTTTGAAGTAGTTAAGCACATAGTTTCACACACAGTGTTGTATCGTTAGTTTTGAAGAAGTTAAGCATGTAGTTTCACACACAGTGTTGTATCGTTAGTTTTGAAGAAGTTAAGCACGTAGTTTCTAATACAGTGTTATATAGTAAGTTCTCATGTAGTTAAGCACATAGTTTCACACATAGTGTTGTATCGTTAGTTTTGAAGAAGTTAAGCACCTAGTTTCACACACAGTGTTGTATCGTTAGTTTTGAAGAAGTTAAGCATGTAGTTTCACACACAGTGTTGTATCGTTAGTTTTGAAGAAGTTAAGCACGTAGTTTCTAATACAGTGTTATATGGTAAGTTCTCATGTAGTTAAGCACATAGTTTCACACACAGTGTTGTATCGTTAGTTTTGAAGAAGTTAAGCACCTAGTTTCACACACAGTGTTGTATCGTTAGTTTTGAAGAAGTTAAGCATGTAGTTTCACACACAGTGTTGTATCGTTAGTTTTGAAGAAGTTAAGCACGTAGTTTCTAATACAGTGTTATATGGTAAGTTCTCATGTAGTTAAGCACCTAGTTTCACACACAGTGTTGTATCGTTAGTTTTGAAGAAGTTAAGCATGTAGTTTCACACACAGTGTTGTATCGTTAGTTTTGAAGAAGTTAAGCACGTAGTTTCTAATACAGTGTTATATGGTAAGTTCTCATGTAGTTAAGCACATAGTTTCACACATAGTGTTGTATCGTTAGTTTTGAAGAAGTTAAGCACCTAGTTTCACACACAGTGTTGTATCGTTAGTTTTGAAGAAGTTAAGCATGTAGTTTCACACACAGTGTTGTATCGTTAGTTTTGAAGAAGTTAAGCACCTAGTTTCACACACAGTGTTGTATCGTTAGTTTTGAAGAAGTTAAGCATGTAGTTTCACACACAGTGTTGTATCGTTAGTTTTGAAGAAGTTAAGCACGTAGTTTCACATACAGTGTTGTATCGTTAGTTTTGATGAAGTTAAGCACCTAGTTTCACACACAGTGTTGTATCGTTAGTTTTGAAGAAGTTAAGCATGTAGTTTCTAATACAGTGTTATATGGTAAGTTCTCATGTAGTTAAGCACATAGTTTCACACATAGTGTTGTATCGTTAGTTTTGAAGAAGTTAAGCACGTAGTTTCACACACAGTGTTGTATCGTTAGTTTTGAAGAAGTTAAGCATGTAGTTTCACACACAGTGTTGTATCGTTAGTTTTGAAGAAGTTAAGCACCTAGTTTCACACACAGTGTTGTATCGTTAGTTTTGAAGATAGTTAAGCATGTAGTTTCACACACAGTGTTGTATCGTTAATTTTGAAGAAGTTAAGCATGTAGTTTTACACACAGTGTTGTATCGTTAGTTTTGAAGAAGTTAAGCATGTACTTTCACACATAGTGTTGTATCGTTAGTTTTGAAGAAGTTAAGCATCTAGTTTCACACACAGTGTTGTATCGTTAGTTTTGAAGAAGTTAAGCACGTAGTTTCAAATACAGTGTTATATGGTAAGTTCTCATGTAGTTAAGCACCTAATTTCACACACAGTGTTGTATCGTTAGTTTTGAAGAAGTTAAGCATGTAGTTTCACACACAGTGTTGTATCGTTAGTTTTGAAGAAGTTAAGCATGTAGTTTCACACACAGTGTTGTATCGTTAGTTTTGAAGAAGTTAAGCATGTAGTTTCACACACAGTGTTGTATCGTTAGTTTTGAAGAAGTTAAGCATGTAGTTTCACACACAGTGTTGTATCGTTAGTTTTGAAGAAGTTAAGCACGTAGTTTCTAATACAGTGTTATATGGTAAGTTCTCATGTAGTTAAGCACATAGTTTCACACATAGTGTTGTATCGTTAGTTTTGAAGAAGTTAAGCACCTAGTTTCACACACAGTGTTGTATCGTTAGTTTTGAAGAAGTTAAGCATGTAGTTTCACACACAGTGTTGTATCGTTAGTTTTGAAGAAGTTAAGCACGTAGTTTCACACACAGTGTTGTATCGTTAGTTTTGAAGAAGTTAAGCATGTAGTTTCACACACAGTGTTGTATCGTTAGTTTTGAAGAAGTTAAGCATGTAGTTTCACACACAGTGTTGTATCGTTAGTTTTGAAGAAGTTAAGCATGTAGTTTCACACACAGTGTTGTATCGTTAGTTTTGAAGAAGTTAAGCACGTAGTTTCTAATACAGTGTTATATGGTAAGTTCTCATGTAGTTAAGCACATAGTTTCACACACAGTGTTGTATCGTTAGTTTTGAAGAAGTTAAGCATGTAGTTTCACACACAGTGTTGTATCGTTAGTTTTGAAGAAGTTAAGCACGTAGTTTCTAATACAGTGTTATATGGTAAGTTCTCATGTAGTTAAGCACATAGTTTCACACACAGTGTTGTATCGTTAGTTTTGAAGAAGTTAAGCATGTAGTTTCACACACAGTGTTGTATCGTTAGTTTTGAAGAAGTTAAGCATGTAGTTTCACACACAGTGTTGTATCGTTAGTTTTGAAGAAGTTAAGCACCTAGTTTCACACACAGTGTTGTATCGTTAGTTTTGAAGAAGTTAAGCATGTAGTTTCACACACAGTGTTGTATCGTTAGTTTTGAAGAAGTTAAGCACGTAGTTTCACATACAGTGTTGTATCGTTAGTTTTGAAGAAGTTAAGCACATAGTTTCACACACAGTGTTGTATCGTTAGTTTTGAAGAAGTTAAGCATGTAGTTTCACACACAGTGTTGTATCGTTAGTTTTGAAGAAGTTAAGCATGTAGTTTCACACACAGTGTTGTATCGTTAGTTTTGAAGAAGTTAAGCACCTAGTTTCACACACAGTGTTGTATCGTTAGTTTTGAAGAAGTTAAGCACGTAGTTTCTAATACAGTGTTATATAGTAAGTTCTCATGTAGTTAAGCACATAGTTTCACACATAGTGTTGTATCGTTAGTTTTGAAGAAGTTAAGCACCTAGTTTCACACACAGTGTTGTATCGTTAGTTTTGAAGAAGTTAAGCATGTAGTTTCACACACAGTGTTGTATCGTTAGTTTTGAAGAAGTTAAGCACGTAGTTTCTAATACAGTGTTATATGGTAAGTTCTCATGTAGTTAAGCACATAGTTTCACACATAGTGTTGTATCGTTAGTTTTGAAGAAGTTAAGCATGTAGTTTCACACACAGTGTTGTATCGTTAGTTTTGAAGAAGTTAAGCATGTAGTTTCACACACAGTGTTGTATCGTTAGTTTTGAAGAAGTTAAGCACGTAGTTTCACACACAGTGTTGTATCGTTAGTTTTGAAGAAGTTAAGCACGTAGTTTCTAATACAGTGTTATATGGTAAGTTCTCATGTAGTTAAGCACATAGTTTCACACACAGTGTTGTATCGTTAGTTTTGAAGAAGTTAAGCACGTAGTTTCACACACAGTGTTGTATCGTTAGTTTTGAAGAAGTTAAGCATGTAGTTTCTACACACAGTGTTGTATCGTTAGTTTTGAAGTAGTTAAGCACATAGTTTCACACACAGTGTTGTATCGTTAGTTTTGAAGAAGTTAAGCACGTAGTTTCACACACAGTGTTGTATCGTTAGTTTTGAAGAAGTTAAGCACGTAGTTTCACACACAGTGTTGTATCGTTAGTTTTGAAGAAGTTAAGCACGTAGTTTCACACACAGTGTTGTATCATTAGTTTTGAAGAAGTTAAGCATGTAGTTTCACACACAGTGTTGTATCGTTAGTTTTGAAGAAGTTAAGCACCTAGTTTCACACACAGTGTTGTATCGTTAGTTTTGAAGAAGTTAAGCATGTAGTTTCACACACAGTGTTGTATCGTTAGTTTTGAAGAAGTTAAGCACGTAGTTTCTAATACAGTGTTATATGGTAAGTTCTCATGTAGTTAAGCACATAGTTTCACACACAGTGTTGTATCGTTAGTTTTGAAGAAGTTAAGCATGTAGTTTCACACACAGTGTTGTATCGTTAGTTTTGAAGAAGTTAAGCACCTAGTTTCACACACAGTGTTGTATCGTTAGTTTTGAAGAAGTTAAGCATGTAGTTTCACACACAGTGTTGTATCGTTGGTTTTGAAGAAGTTAAGCATATAGTTTCACACACAGTGTTGTATCGTTAGTTTTGAAGAAGTTAAGCATGCTAGTTTCACACACAGTGTTGTATTGTTAGTTTTGAAGAAGTTAAGCATGTAGTTTCACACACAGTGTTGTATCGTTAGTTTTGAAGCAGTTAAGCATCTAGTTTCACACACAGTGTTGTATCGTTAGTTTTGAAGAAGTTAAGCACGTAGTTTCAAATACAGTGTTATATGGTAAGTTCTCATGTAGTTAAGCACCTAGTTTCACACACAGTGTTGTATCGTTAGTTTTGAAGAAGTTAAGCATGTAGTTTTACACACAGTGTTGTATCGTTAGTTTTGAAGAAGTTAAGCATGTAGTTTCACACACAGTGTTGTATCGTTAGTTTTGAAGAAGTTAAGCATGTAGTTTCACACACAGTGTTGTATCGTTAGTTTTGAAGAAGTTAAGCACGTAGTTTCTACATACAGTGTTGTATCGTTAGTTTTGAAGAAGTTAAGCACATAGTTTCACACACAGTGTTGTATCGTTAGTTTTGAAGAAGTTAAGCACGTAGTTTCACACACAGTGTTGTATCGTTAGTTTTGAAGGAGTTAAGCACCTAGTTTCACACACAGTGTTGTATCGTTAGTTTTGAAGAAGTTAAGCATGTAGTTTCACACACAGTGTTGTATCGTTAGTTTTGAAGAAGTTAAGCATGTAGTTTCACACACAGTGTTGTATCGTTAGTTTTGAAGAAGTTAAGCATGTAGTTTCACACACAGTGTTGTATCGTTAGTTTTGAAGAAGTTAAGCATCTAGTTTCACACACAGTGTTGTATCGTTAGTTTTGAAGAAGTTAAGCACGTAGTTTCAAATACAGTGTTATATGGTAAGTTCTCATGTAGTTAAGCACCTAGTTTCACACACAGTGTTGTATCGTTAGTTTTGAAGAAGTTAAGCATGTAGTTTCACACACAGTGTTGTATCGTTAGTTTTGAAGAAGTTAAGCACGTAGTTTCTACATACAGTGTTATATCGTTAGTTCTGATGTAGTTAAGCACATAGTTTCACACACAGTGTTGTATCGTTAGTTTTGAAGAAGTTAAGCACCTAGTTTCACACACAGTGTTGTATCGTTAGTTTTGAAGAAGTTAAGCACCTAGTTTCACACACAGTGTTGTATCGTTAGTTTTGAAGAAGTTAAGCATGTAGTTTCACACACAGTGTTGTATCGTTAGTTTTGAAGAAGTTAAGCACGTAGTTTCTAATACAGTGTTATATGGTAAGTTCTCATGTAGTTAAGCACATAGTTTCACACACAGTGTTGTATCGTTAGTTTTGAAGAAGTTAAGCACGTAGTTTCACACACAGTGTTGTATCGTTAGTTTTGAAGAAGTTAAGCATGTAGTTTCACACACAGTGTTGTATCGTTAGTTTTGAAGAAGTTAAGCACGTAGTTTCACACACAGTGTTGTATCGTTAGTTTTGAAGAAGTTAAGCACGTAGTTTCTAATACAGTGTTATATGGTAAGTTCTCATGTAGTTAAGCACATAGTTTCACACACAGTGTTGTATCGTTAGTTTTGAAGAAGTTAAGCACGTAGTTTCACACACAGTGTTGTATCGTTAGTTTTGAAGAAGTTAAGCATGTAGTTTCACACACAGTGTTGTATCGTTAGTTTTGAAGAAGTTAAGCACGTAGTTTCTAATACAGTGTTATATGGTAAGTTCTCATGTAGTTAAGCACATAGTTTCACACACAGTGTTGTATCGTTAGTTTTGAAGAAGTTAAGCATGTAGTTTCTAATACAGTGTTATATCGTTAGTTCTGATGTAGTTAAGCATGTAGTTTCACACACAGTGTTGTATCGTTAGTTTTGAAGAAGTTAAGCATGTAGTTTCACACACAGTGTTGTATCGTTAGTTTTGAAGAAGTTAAGCACGTAGTTTCACACACAGTGTTGTATCGTTAGTTTTGAAGAAGTTAAGCACGTAGTTTCACACACAGTGTTGTATCGTTAGTTTTGAAGAAGTTAAGCATGTAGTTTCACACACAGTGTTGTATCGTTAGTTTTGAAGAAGTTAAGCATGTAGTTTCACACACAGTGTTGTATCGTTAGTTTTGAAGAAGTTAAGCACGTAGTTTCTAATACAGTGTTATATGGTAAGTTCTCATGTAGTTAAGCACATAGTTTCACACATAGTGTTGTATCGTTAGTTTTGAAGAAGTTAAGCATGTAGTTTCACACACAGTGTTGTATCGTTAGTTTTGAAGAAGTTAAGCACGTAGTTTCTAATACAGTGTTATATCGTAAGTTCTCATGTAGTTAAGCACATAGTTTCACACATAGTGTTGTATCGTTAGTTTTGAAGAAGTTAAGCACGTAGTTTCACACACAGTGTTGTATCGTTAGTTTTGAAGAAGTTAAGCACGTAGTTTCTAATACAGTGTTATATGGTAAGTTCTCATGTAGTTAAGCACATAGTTTCACACATAGTGTTGTATCGTTAGTTTTGAAGAAGTTAAGCACGTAGTTTCACACACAGTGTTGTATCGTTAGTTTTGAAGAAGTTAAGCACATAGTTTCACACACAGTGTTGTATCGTTAGTTTTGAAGAAGTTAAGCACGTAGTTTCTACATACAGTGTTATATGGTTAGTTCTCAAGTAGTTAAGCACATAGTTTCACACACAGTGTTGTATCGTTAGTTTTGAAGAAGTTAAGCACGTAGTTTCACACACAGTGTTGTATCGTTAGTTTTGAAGAAGTTAAGCATGTAGTTTCACACACAGTGTTGTATCGTTAGTTTTGAAGAAGTTAAGCATCTAGTTTCACACACAGTGTTGTATCGTTAGTTTTGAAGAAGTTAAGCATGTAGTTTCACACACAGTGTTGTATCGTTAGTTTTGAAGAAGTTAAGCACGTAGTTTCTAATACAGTGTTATATGGTAAGTTCTCATGTAGTTAAGCACCTAATTTCACACACAGTGTTGTATCGTTAGTTTTGAAGAAGTTAAGCATGTAGTTTCACACACAGTGTTGTATCGTTAGTTTTGAAGAAGTTAAGCACGTAGTTTCTAATACAGTGTTATATGGTAAGTTCTCATGTAGTTAAGCACATAGTTTCACACATAGTGTTGTATCGTTAGTTTTGAAGAAGTTAAGCACATAGTTTCACACACAGTGTTGTATCGTTAGTTTTGAAGAAGTTAAGCATGTAGTTTCACACACAGTGTTGTATCGTTAGTTTTGAAGAGGTTAATCACCTAGTTTCACACACAGTGTTGTATCGTTAGTTTTGAAGTAAGTTAAGCATGTAGTTTCACACACAGTGTTGTATCGTTAGTTTTGAAGAAGTTAAGCATATAGTTTCACACACAGTGTTGTATCGTTAGTTTTGAAGAAGTTAAGCATGCTAGTTTCACACACAGTGTTGTATCGTTAGTTTTGAAGAAGTTAAGCATGTAGTTTCACACACAGTGTTGTATCGTTAGTTTTGAAGAAGTTAAGCACGTAGTTTCACACACAGTGTTGTATCGTTAGTTTTGAAGAAGTTAAGCATGTAGTTTCACACACAGTGTTGTATCGTTAGTTTTGAAGAAGTTAAGCACGTAGTTTCTAATACAGTGTTATATGGTAAGTTCTCATGTAGTTAAGCACATAGTTTCACACACAGTGTTGTATCGTTAGTTTTGAAGAAGTTAAGCACGTAGTTTCACACACAGTGTTGTATCGTTAGTTTTGAAGGAGTTAAGCACCTAGTTTCACACACAGTGTTGTATCGTTAGTTTTGAAGAAGTTAAGCATGTAGTTTCACACACAGTGTTGTATCGTTAGTTTTGAAGAAGTTAAGCATGTAGTTTCACACACAGTGTTGTATCGTTAGTTTTGAAGAAGTTAAGCATGTAGTTTCACACACAGTGTTGTATCGTTAGTTTGGAAGCAGTTAAGCATCTAGTTTCACACACAGTGTTGTATCGTTAGTTTTGAAGAAGTTAAGCACGTAGTTTCAAATACAGTGTTATATGGTAAGTTCTCATGTAGTTAAGCACCTAGTTTCACACACAGTGTTGTATCGTTAGTTTTGAAGAAGTTAAGCATGTAGTTTCACACACAGTGTTGTATCGTTAGTTTTGAAGAAGTTAAGCATGTAGTTTCTACATACAGTGTTATATCGTTAGTTCTCATGTAGTTAAGCACATAGTTTCACACATAGTGTTGTATCGTTAGTTTTGAAGAAGTTAAGCACCTAGTTTCACACACAGTGTTGTATCGTTAGTTTTGAAGAAGTTAAGCACGTAGTTTCACACACAGTGTTGTATCGTTAGTTTTGAAGAAGTTAAGCATGTAGTTTCACACACAGTGTTGTATCGTTAGTTTTGAAGAAGTTAAGCACGTAGTTTCTAATACAGTGTTATATGGTAAGTTCTCATGTAGTTAAGCACATAGTTTCACACATAGTGTTGTATCGTTAGTTTTGAAGAAGTTAAGCACCTAGTTTCACACACAGTGTTGTATCGTTAGTTTTGAAGAAGTTAAGCATGTAGTTTCACACACAGTGTTGTATCGTTAGTTTTGAAGAAGTTAAGCATGTAGTTTCACACACAGTGTTGTATCGTTAGTTTTGAAGAAGTTAAGCACGTAGTTTCTAATACAGTGTTATATGGTATAGTTCTCATGTAGTTAAGCACATAGTTTCACACACAGTGTTGTATCGTTAGTTTTGAAGAAGTTAAGCACGTAGTTTCACACACAGTGTTGTATCGTTAGTTTTGAAGAAGTTAAGCACGTAGTTTCACACACAGTGTTGTATCGTTAGTTTTGAAGAAGTTAAGCATGTAGTTTCACACACAGTGTTGTATCGTTAGTTTTGAAGAAGTTAAGCACGTAGTTTCTAATACAGTGTTATATGGTAAGTTCTCATGTAGTTAAGCACATAGTTTCACACACAGTGTTGTATCGTTAGTTTTGAAGAAGTTAAGCACGTAGTTTCACACACAGTGTTGTATCGTTAGTTTTGAAGTAGTTAAGCACGTAGTTTCACACACAGTGTTGTATCGTTAGTTTTGAAGAAGTTAAGCATGTAGTTTCACACACAGTGTTGTATCGTTAGTTTTGAAGAAGTTAAGCACGTAGTTTCACACACAGTGTTGTATCGTTAGTTTTGAAGAAGTTAAGCATGTAGTTTCACACACAGTGTTGTATCGTTAGTTTTGAAGAAGTTAAGCATCTAGTTTCACACACAGTGTTGTATCGTTAGTTTTGAAGAAGTTAAGCATGTAGTTTCACACACAGTGTTGTATCGTTAGTTTTGAAGAAGTTAAGCACGTAGTTTCTAATACAGTGTTATATGGTAAGTTCTCATGTAGTTAAGCACATAGTTTCACACATAGTGTTGTATCGTTAGTTTTGAAGAAGTTAAGCATGTAGTTTCACACACAGTGTTGTATCGTTAGTTTTGAAGAAGTTAAGCACGTAGTTTCCAATACAGTGTTATATGGTAAGTTCTCATGTAGTTAAGCACATAGTTTCACACATAGTGTTGTATCGTTAGTTTTGAAGAAGTTAAGCATGTAGTTTCACACACAGTGTTGTATCGTTAGTTTTGAAGAAGTTAAGCACGTAGTTTCTAATACAGTGTTATATGGTAAGTTCTCATGTAGTTAAGCACATAGTTTCACACATAGTGTTGTATCGTTAGTTTTGAAGAAGTTAAGCACGTAGTTTCACACACAGTGTTGTATCGTTAGTTTTGAAGAAGTTAAGCACGTAGTTTCACACACAGTGTTGTATCGTTAGTTTTGAAGAAGTTAAGCACGTAGTTTCTACATACAGTGTTATATGGTAAGTTCTCATGTAGTTAAGCACATAGTTTCACACACAGTGTTGTATCGTTAGTTTTGAAGAAGTTAAGCACGTAGTTTCACACACAGTGTTGTATCGTTAGTTTTGAAGAAGTTAAGCACGTAGTTTCACACACAGTGTTGTATCGTTAGTTTTGAAGAAGTTAAGCATGTAGTTTCACACACAGTGTTGTATCGTTAGTTTTGAAGAAGTTAAGCACGTAGTTTCACATACAGTGTTGTATCGTTAGTTTTGAAGAAGTTAAGCACCTAGTTTCACACACAGTGTTGTATCGTTAGTTTTGAAGAAGTTAAGCATGTAGTTTCACACACAGTGTTGTATCGTTAGTTTTGAAGAAGTTAAGCACGTAGTTTCTAATACAGTGTTATATGGTAAGTTCTCATGTAGTTAAGCACATAGTTTCACACATAGTGTTGTATCGTTAGTTTTGAAGAAGTTAAGCACATAGTTTCACACACAGTGTTGTATCGTTAGTTTTGAAGAAGTTAAGCATGTAGTTTCACACACAGTGTTGTATCGTTGGTTTTGAAGGGGTTATTCACCTAGTTTCACACACAGTGTTGTATCCTTAGTTTTGAAATAATTAAGCATGTAGTTTCACCCACAGTGTTGTATCGCTGGTTTTGAAGAAGTTAAGCATATAGATTCACACACAGTGTTGTATCGTTAGTTTTGAAGAAGTTAAGCATGCCGTTTCACACACAGTGTTGTATTGTTAGTTTTGAAGAAGTTAAGCTTGTACTTTCACACACAGTGTTGTATCGTTAGTTTGGAAGCAGTTAAGCATCTAGTTTCACACACAGTGTTGTATCGTTAGTTTTGAAGAAGTTAAGCAAGTAGTTTCAAATACAGTGTTATATGGTAAGTTCTCATGTAGTTAAGCACCTAATTTCATACACAGTGTTGTATCGTTAGTTTTGAAGAAGTTAAGCATGTAGTTTCACACACAGTGTTGTATCGTTAGTTTTGAAGAAGTTAAGCATGTAGTTTCTACACACAGTGTTATATCGTAAGTTCTGATGAAGTTAAGCACATAGTTTCACACATAGTGTTGTATCGTTAGTTTTGAAGAAGTTAAGCACCTAGTTTCACACACAGTGTTGTATCGTTAGTTTTGAAGAAGTTAAGCATGTAGTTTCACACACAGTGTTGTATCGTTAGTTTTGAAGAAGTTAAGCACGTAGTTTCTAATACAGTGTTATATGGTAAGTTCTCATGTAGTTAAGCACCTAGTTTCACACACAGTGTTGTATCGTTAGTTTTGAAGAAGTTAAGCATGTAGTTTCACACACAGTGTTGTATCGTTAGTTTTGAAGAAGTTAAGCACGTAGTTTCTAATACAGTGTTATATGGTAAGTTCTCATGTAGTTAAGCACATAGTTTCACACATAGTGTTGTATCGTTAGTTTTGAAGAAGTTAAGCATCTAGTTTCACACACAGTGTTGTATCGTTAGTTTTGAAGAAGTTAAGCATGTAGTTTCACACACAGTGTTGTATCGTTAGTTTTGAAGAAGTTAAGCACGTAGTTTCTAATACAGTGTTATATGGTAAGTTCTCATGTAGTTAAGCACATAGTTTCACACACAGTGTTGTATCGTTAGTTTTGAAGAAGTTAAGCATGTAGTTTCACACACAGTGTTGTATCGTTAGTTTTGAAGAAGTTAAGCACGTAGTTTCTAATACAGTGTTATATGGTAAGTTCTCATGTAGTTAAGCACATAGTTTCACACACAGTGTTGTATCGTTAGTTTTGAAGAAGTTAAGCATGTAGTTTCACACACAGTGTTGTATCGTTAGTTTTGAAGAAGTTAAGCATGTAGTTTCACACACAGTGTTGTATCGTTAGTTTTGAAGAAGTTAAGCACCTAGTTTCACACACAGTGTTGTATCGTTAGTTTTGAAGAAGTTAAGCATGTAGTTTCACACACAGTGTTGTATCGTTAGTTTTGAAGAAGTTAAGCATCTAGTTTCACACACAGTGTTGTATCGTTAGTTTTGAAGAAGTTAAGCATGTAGTTTCACACACAGTGTTGTATCGTTAGTTTTGAAGAAGTTAAGCACGTAGTTTCTAATACAGTGTTATATGGTAAGTTCTCATGTAGTTAAGCACATAGTTTCACACATAGTGTTGTATCGTTAGTTTTGAAGAAGTTAAGCATGTAGTTTCACACACAGTGTTGTATCGTTAGTTTTGAAGAAGTTAAGCATGTAGTTTCACACACAGTGTTGTATCGTTAGTTTTGAAGAAGTTAAGCATGTAGTTTCACACACAGTGTTGTATCGTTAGTTTTGAAGAAGTTAAGCACGTAGTTTCACACACAGTGTTGTATCGTTAGTTTTGAAGAAGTTAAGCACGTAGTTTCACACACAGTGTTGTATCGTTAGTTTTGAAGAAGTTAAGCATGTAGTTTCACACACAGTGTTGTATCGTTAGTTTTGAAGAAGTTAAGCACATAGTTTCACACACAGTGTTGTATCGTTAGTTTTGAAGAAGTTAAGCACCTAGTTTCACACACAGTGTTGTATCGTTAGTTTTGAAGAAGTTAAGCATGTAGTTTCACACACAGTGTTGTATCGTTAGTTTTGAAGAAGTTAAGCACCTAGTTTCACACACAGTGTTGTATCGTTAGTTTTGAAGATAGTTAAGCATGTAGTTTCACACACAGTGTTGTATCGTTAGTTTTGAAGAAGTTAAGCACGTAGTTTCTAATACAGTGTTATATGGTAAGTTCTCATGTAGTTAAGCACCTAGTTTCACACACAGTGTTGTATCGTTAGTTTTGAAGAAGTTAAGCATGTAGTTTCACACACAGTGTTGTATCGTTAGTTTTGAAGAAGTTAAGCACGTAGTTTCTAATACAGTGTTATATGGTAAGTTCTCATGTAGTTAAGCACATAGTTTCACACATAGTGTTGTATCGTTAGTTTTGAAGAAGTTAAGCATGTAGTTTCACACACAGTGTTGTATCGTTGGTTTTGAAGGGGTTAATCACCTAGTTTCACACACAGTGTTGTATCGTTAGTTTTGAAGATAATTAAGCATGTAGTTTCACACACAGTGTTGTATCGTTAGTTTTGAAGAAGTTAAGCATATAGTTTCACACACAGTGTTGTATCGTTAGTTTTGAAGAAGTTAAGCATGCTAGTTTCACACACAGTGTTGTATTGTTAGTTTTGAAGAAGTTAAGCTTGTACTTTCACACACAGTGTTGTATCGTTAGTTTTGAAGAAGTTAAGCATCTAGTTTCACACACAGTGTTGTATCGTTAGTTTTGAAGAAGTTAAGCATGTAGTTTCACACACAGTGTTGTATCGTTAGTTTTGAAGAAGTTAAGCACGTAGTTTCACACACAGTGTTGTATCGTTAGTTTTGAAGAAGTTAAGCATGTAGTTTCACACACAGTGTTGTATCGTTAGTTTTGAAGAAGTTAAGCACGTAGTTTCTAATACAGTGTTATATGGTAAGTTCTCATGTAGTTAAGCACATAGTTTCACACATAGTGTTGTATCGTTAGTTTTGAAGAAGTTAAGCACCTAGTTTCACACACAGTGTTGTATCGTTAGTTTTGAAGAAGTTAAGCATGTAGTTTCACACACAGTGTTGTATCGTTAGTTTTGAAGAAGTTAAGCACCTAGTTTCACACACAGTGTTGTATCGTTAGTTTTGAAGATAGTTAAGCATGTAGTTTCACACACAGTGTTGTATCGTTAGTTTTGAAGAAGTTAAGCATGTAGTTTCACACACAGTGTTGTATCGTTAGTTTTGAAGAAGTTAAGCATGTAGTTTCACACACAGTGTTGTATCGTTAGTTTTGAAGAAGTTAAGCATGTAGTTTCACACACAGTGTTGTATCGTTAGTTTTGAAGAAGTTAAGCAAGTAGTTTCAAATACAGTGTTATATGGTAAGTTCTCATGTAGTTAAGCACCTAATTTCATACGCAGTGTTGTATCGTTAGTTTTGAAGAAGTTAAGCATGTAGTTTTACACACAGTGTTGTATCGTTAGTTTTGAAGAAGTTAAGCATGTAGTTTCACACACAGTGTTGTATCGTTAGTTTTGAAGAAGTTAAGCATGTAGTTTCACACACAGTGTTGTATCGTTAGTTTTGAAGAAGTTAAGCACCTAGTTTCACACACAGTGTTGTATCGTTAGTTTTGAAGAAGTTAAGCACGTAGTTTCACACACAGTGTTGTATCGTTAGTTTTGAAGAAGTTAAGCACGTAGTTTCACACACAGTGTTGTATCGTTAGTTTTGAAGAAGTTAAGCATGTAGTTTCACACACAGTGTTGTATCGTTAGTTTTGAAGAAGTTAAGCACGTAGTTTCTAATACAGTGTTATATAGTAAGTTCTCATGTAGTTAAGCACATAGTTTCACACATAGTGTTGTATCGTTAGTTTTGAAGAAGTTAAGCATGTAGTTTCACACACAGTGTTGTATCGTTAGTTTTGAAGAAGTTAAGCATGTAGTTTCACACACAGTGTTGTATCGTTAGTTTTGAAGAAGTTAAGCACGTAGTTTCTAATACAGTGTTATATGGTAAGTTCTCATGTAGTTAAGCACATAGTTTCACACACAGTGTTGTATCGTTAGTTTTGAAGAAGTTAAGCACGTAGTTTCACACACAGTGTTGTATCGTTAGTTTTGAAGAAGTTAAGCATGTAGTTTCACACACAGTGTTGTATCGTTAGTTTTGAAGAAGTTAAGCACGTAGTTTCACACACAGTGTTGTATCGTTAGTTTTGAAGAAGTTAAGCATGTAGTTTCACACACAGTGTTGTATCGTTAGTTTTGAAGAAGTTAAGCATGTAGTTTCACACACAGTGTTGTATCGTTAGTTTTGAAGAAGTTAAGCATGTAGTTTCAACACAGTGTTGTATCGTTAGTTTTGATGAAGTTAAGCACATAGTTTCACACACAGTGTTGTATCGTTAGTTTTGAAGAAGTTAAGCACCTAGTTTCACACACAGTGTTGTATCGTTAGTTTTGAAGAAGTTAAGCATGTAGTTTCACACACAGTGTTGTATCGTTAGTTTTGAAGAAGTTAAGCACCTAGTTTCACACACAGTGTTGTATCGTTAGTTTTGAAGAAGTTAAGCATGTAGTTTCACACACAGTGTTGTATCGTTAGTTTTGAAGAAGTTAAGCACGTAGTTTCTACATACAGTGTTGTATCGTTAGTTTTGATGTAGTTAAGCACATAGTTTCACACACAGTGTTGTATCGTTAGTTTTGAAGAAGTTAAGCACGTAGTTTCACACACAGTGTTGTATCGTTAGTTTTGAAGAAGTTAAGCACCTAGTTTCACACACAGTGTTGTATCGTTAGTTTTGAAGAAGTTAAGCATGTAGTTTCACACACAGTGTTGTATCGTTAGTTTTGAAGAAGTTAAGCACATAGTTTCACACACAGTGTTGTATCGTTAGTTTTGAAGAAGTTAAGCATGTAGTTTCACACACAGTGTTGTATCGTTAGTTTTGAAGAAGTTAAGCACGTAGTTTCACACACAGTGTTGTATCGTTAGTTTTGAAGAAGTTAAGCATGTAGTTTCACACACAGTGTTGTATCGTTAGTTTTGAAGAAGTTAAGCACGTAGATTCACACACAGTGTTGTATCGTTAGTTTTGAAGAAGTTAAGCACGTAGTTTCTAATACAGTGTTATATGGTAAGTTCTCATGTAGTTAAGCACATAGTTTCACACATAGTGTTGTATCGTTAGTTTTGAAGAAGTTAAGCACCTAGTTTCACACACAGTGTTGTATCGTTAGTTTTGAAGAAGTTAAGCATGTAGTTTCACACACAGTGTTGTATCGTTAGTTTTGAAGAAGTTAAGCACATAGTTTCACACACAGTGTTGTATCGTTAGTTTTGAAGAAGTTAAGCATGTAGTTTCACACACAGTGTTGTATCGTTAGTTTTGAAGAAGTTAAGCACCTAGTTTCACACACAGTGTTGTATCGTTAGTTTTGAAGAAGTTAAGCATGTAGTTTCACACACAGTGTTGTATCGTTAGTTTTGAAGAAGTTAAGCACGTAGTTTCTAATACAGTGTTATATGGTAAGTTCTCATGTAGTTAAGCACCTAGTTTCACACACAGTGTTGTATCGTTAGTTTTGAAGAAGTTAAGCATGTAGTTTCACACACAGTGTTGTATCGTTAGTTTTGAAGAAGTTAAGCACGTAGTTTCTAATACAGTGTTATATGGTAAGTTCTCATGTAGTTAAGCACATAGTTTCACACATAGTGTTGTATCGTTAGTTTTGAAGAAGTTAAGCACCTAGTTTCACACACAGTGTTGTATCGTTAGTTTTGAAGAAGTTAAGCATGTAGTTTCACACACAGTGTTGTATCGTTGGATTTGAAGGGGTTAATCACCTAGATTCACACACAGTGTTGTATCCTTAGTTTTGAAATAATTAAGCATGTAGTTTCACACACAGTGTTGTATCGTTAGTTTTGAAGAAGTTAAGCATGTAGTTTCACACACAGTGTTGTATCGTTAGTTTTGAAGAAGTTAAGCATGTAGTTTCACACACAGTGTTGTATCGTTAGTTTTGAAGAAGTTAAGCATGTAGTTTCACACACAGTGTTGTATCGTTAGTTTTGAAGAAGTTAAGCACGTAGTTTCAAATACAGTGTTATATGGTAAGTTCTCATGTAGTTAAGCACCTAGTTTCACACACAGTGTTGTATCGTTAGTTTTGAAGAAGTTAAGCATGTAGTTTCACACACAGTGTTGTATCGTTAGTTTTGAAGAAGTTAAGCATCTAGTTTCACACACAGTGTTGTATCGTTAGTTTTGAAGAAGTTAAGCATGTAGTTTCACACACAGTGTTGTATCGTTAGTTTTGAAGAAGTTAAGCATGTAGTTTCACACACAGTGTTGTATCGTTAGTTTTGAAGAAGTTAAGCATGTAGTTTCACACACAGTGTTGTATCGTTAGTTTTGAAGAAGTTAAGCATGTAGTTTCACACACAGTGTTGTATCGTTAGTTTTGAAGAAGTTAAGCATGTACTTTCACACACAGTGTTGTATCGTTAGTTTTGAAGAAGTTAAGCACCTAATTTCACACACAGTGTTGTATCGTTAGTTTTGAAGAAGTTAAGCACGTAGTTTCTAATACAGTGTTATATAGTAAGTTCTCATGTAGTTAAGCACATAGTTTCACACATAGTGTTGTATCGTTAGTTTTGAAGAAGTTAAGCACCTAGTTTCACACACAGTGTTGTATCGTTAGTTTTGAAGAAGTTAAGCATGTAGTTTCTACACACAGTGTTGTATGGTTAGTTTTGAAGTAGTTAAGCACCTAGTTTCACACACAGTGTTGTATCGTTAGTTTTGAAGAAGTTAAGCATGTAGTTTCACACACAGTGTTGTATCGTTAGTTTTGAAGAAGTTAAGCACGTAGTTTCTACATACAGTGTTATATCGTTAGTTTTGAAGAAGTTAAGCACATAGTTTCACACACAGTGTTGTATCGTTAGTTTTGAAGAAGTTAAGCACGTAGTTTCACACACAGTGTTGTATCGTTAGTTTTGAAGAAGTTAAGCATGTAGTTTCACACACAGTGTTGTATCGTTAGTTTTGAAGAAGTTAAGCACGTAGTTTCTAATACAGTGTTGTATCGTAAGTTCTCAAGTAGTTAAGCACATAGTTTCACACACAGTGTTGTATCGTTAGTTTTGAAGAAGTTAAGCATGTAGTTTCACACACAGTGTTGTATCGTTAGTTTTGAAGAAGTTAAGCATGTAGTTTCACACACAGTGTTGTATCGTTAGTTTTGAAGAAGTTAAGCACGTAGTTTCTAATACAGTGTTATATAGTAAGTTCTCATGTAGTTAAGCACATAGTTTCACACATAGTGTTGTATCGTTAGTTTTGAAGAAGTTAAGCACCTAGTTTCACACACAGTGTTGTATCGTTAGTTTTGAAGAAGTTAAGCATGTAGTTTCTAATACAGTGTTATATGGTAAGTTCTCATGTAGTTAAGCACATAGTTTCACACATAGTGTTGTATCGTTAGTTTTGAAGAAGTTAAGCATGTAGTTTCACACATAGTGTTGTATCGTTAGTTTTGAAGAAGTTAAGCACCTAGTTTCACACACAGTGTTGTATCGTTAGTTTTGAAGAAGTTAAGCATGTAGTTTCACACACAGTGTTGTATCGTTAGTTTTGAAGAAGTTAAGCACGTAGTTTCTAATACAGTGTTATATGGTAAGTTCTCATGTAGTTAAGCACATAGTTTCACACATAGTGTTGTATCGTTAGTTTTGAAGAAGTTAAGCACCTAGTTTCACACACAGTGTTGTATCGTTAGTTTTGAAGAAGTTAAGCATGTAGTTTCACACACAGTGTTGTATCGTTAGTTTTGAAGAAGTTAAGCACGTAGTTTCACACACAGTGTTGTATCGTTAGTTTTGAAGTAAGTTAAGCATGTAGTTTCACACACAGTGTTGTATCGTTAGTTTTGAAGAAGTTAAGCATATAGTTTCACACACAGTGTTGTATCGTTAGTTTTGAAGAAGTTAAGCACGTAGTTTCTAATACAGTGTTATATGGTAAGTTCTCATGTAGTTAAGCACATAGTTTCACACATAGTGTTGTATCGTTAGTTTTGAAGAAGTTAAGCACCTAGTTTCACACACAGTGTTGTATCGTTAGTTTTGAAGAAGTTAAGCATGTAGTTTCACACACAGTGTTGTATCGTTAGTTTTGAAGAAGTTAAGCACATAGTTTCACACACAGTGTTGTATCGTTAGTTTTGAAGAAGTTAAGCACGTAGTTTCACACACAGTGTTGTATCGTTAGTTTTGAAGAAGTTAAGCATGTAGTTTCACACACAGTGTTGTATCGTTAGTTTTGAAGAAGTTAAGCACGTAGTTTCTAATACAGTGTTATATGGTAAGTTCTCATGTAGTTAAGCACATAGTTTCACACATAGTGTTGTATCGTTAGTTTTGAAGAAGTTAAGCACATAGTTTCACACACAGTGTTGTATCGTTAGTTTTGAAGAAGTTAAGCATGTAGTTTCACACACAGTGTTGTATCGTTAGTTTTGAAGAGGTTAATCACCTAGTTTCACACACAGTGTTGTATCCTTAGTTTTGAAATAATTAAGCATGTAGTTTCACCCACAGTGTTGTATCGCTGGTTTTGAAGAAGTTAAGCATATAGATTCACACACAGTGTTGTATCGTTAGTTTTGAAGAAGTTAAGCACGTAGTTTCTAATACAGTGTTATATGGTAAGTTCTCATGTAGTTAAGCACATAGTTTCACACATAGTGTTGTATCGTTAGTTTTGAAGAAGTTAAGCACGTAGTTTCACACACAGTGTTGTATCGTTAGTTTTGAAGAAGTTAAGCACGTAGTTTCTACATACAGTGTTATATGGTAAGTTGTCATGTAGTTAAGCACCTAATTTCATACACAGTGTTGTATCGTTAGTTTTGAAGAAGTTAAGCATGTAGTTTCACACACAGTGTTGTATCGTTAGTTTTGAAGAAGTTAAGCACGTAGTTTCTAATACAGTGTTATATGGTAAGTTCTCATGTAGTTAAGCACATAGTTTCACACATAGTGTTGTATCGTTAGTTTTGAAGAAGTTAAGCACGTAGTTTCACACACAGTGTTGTATCGTTAGTTTTGAAGAAGTTAAGCACCTAAATTCACACACAGTGTTGTATCGTTAGTTTTGAAGAAGTTAAGCACGTAGTTTCTAATACAGTGTTATATGGTAAGTTCTCATGTAGTTAAGCACATAGTTTCACACATAGTGTTGTATCGTTAGTTTTGAAGAAGTTAAGCACCTAGTTTCACACACAGTGTTGTATCGTTAGTTTTGAAGAAGTTAAGCATGTAGTTTCACACACAGTGTTGTATCGTTAGTTTTGAAGAAGTTAAGCATGTACTTTCACACAGAGTGTTGTATCGTTAGTTTTGAAGAAGTTAAGTACGTAGTTTCTAATACAGTGTTATATAGTAAGTTCTCATGTAGTTAAGCACATAGTTTCACACATAGTGTTGTATCGTTAGTTTTGAAGAAGTTAAGCACCTAGTTTCACACACAGTGTTGTATCGTTAGTTTTGAAGAAGTTAAGCACGTAGTTTCTAATACAGTGTTGTATCGTTAGTTTTGAAGTAGTTAAGCACATAGTTTCACACACAGTGTTGTATCGTTAGTTTTGAAGAAGTTAAGCATGTAGTTTCACACACAGTGTTGTATCGTTAGTTTTGAAGAAGTTAAGCACCTAGTTTCACACACAGTGTTGTATCGTTAGTTTTGAAGAAGTTAAGCATGTAGTTTCACACACAGTGTTGTATCGTTAGTTTTGAAGAAGTTAAGCACGTAGTTTCTAATACAGTGTTGTATGGTAAGTTCTCATGTAGTTAAGCACATAGTTTCACACATAGTGTTGTATCGTTAGTTTTGAAGAAGTTAAGCACGTAGTTTCACACACAGTGTTGTATCGTTAGTTTTGAAGAAGTTAAGCATGTAGTTTCACACACAGTGTTGTATCGTTGGTTTTGAAGGGGTTAATCACCTAGTTTCACACACAGTGTTGTATCCTTAGTTTTGAAATAATTAAGCATGTAGTTTCACACACAGTGTTGTATCGTTAGTTTTGAAGAAGTTAAGCATATAGATTCACACACAGTGTTGTATCGTTAGTTTTGAAGAAGTTAAGCACGTAGTTTCTAATACAGTGTTATATGGTAAGTTCTCATGTAGTTAAGCACATAGTTTCACACACAGTGTTGTATCGTTAGTTTTGAAGAAGTTAAGCACCTAGTTTCACACACAGTGTTGTATCGTTAGTTTTGAAGAAGTTAAGCATGTAGTTTCACACACAGTGTTGTATCGTTAGTTTTGAAGAAGTTAAGCACATAGTTTCACACACAGTGTTGTATCGTTAGTTTTGAAGAAGTTAAGCATGTAGTTTCACACATAGTGTTGTATCGTTAGTTTTGAAGAAGTTAAGCATCTAGTTTCACACACAGTGTTGTATCGTTAGTTTTGAAGAAGTTAAGCACGTAGTTTCTAATACAGTGTTATATGGTAAGTTCTCATGTAGTTAAGCACCTAGTTTCACACACAGTGTTGTATCGTTAGTTTTGAAGAAGTTAAGCATGTAGTTTCACACACAGTGTTGTATCGTTAGTTTTGAAGAAGTTAAGCACGTAGTTTCTAACACAGTGTTGTATCGTTAGTTTTCATGTAGTTAAGCACATAGTTTCACACATAGTGTTGTATCGTTAGTTTTGAAGAAGTTAAGCACGTAGTTTCACACACAGTGTTGTATCGTTAGTTTTGAAGAAGTTAAGCATGTAGTTTCACACACAGTGTTGTATCGTTAGTTTTGAAGAAGTTAAGCACCTAGTTTCACACACAGTGTTGTATCGTTAGTTTTGAAGAAGTTAAGCACGTAGTTTCTAATACAGTGTTATATGGTAAGTTCTCATGTAGTTAAGCACATAGTTTCACACATAGTGTTGTATCGTTAGTTTTGAAGAAGTTAAGCACGTAGTTTCACACACAGTGTTGTATCGTTAGTTTTGAAGAAGTTAAGCATGTAGTTTCACACACAGTGTTGTATCGTTAGTTTTGAAGAAGTTAAGCACATAGTTTCACACACAGTGTTGTATCGTTAGTTTTGAAGAAGTTAAGCATGTACTTTCACACACAGTGTTGTATCGTTAGTTTTGAAGAAGTTAAGCACGTAGTTTCACACACAGTGTTGTATCGTTAGTTTTGAAGAAGTTAAGCATGTAGTTTCACACACAGTGTTGTATCGTTAGTTTTGAAGAAGTTAAGCACGTAGTTTCTACATACAGTGTTGTATCGTTAGTTTTGAAGTAGTTAAGCACATAGTTTCACACACAGTGTTGTATCGTTAGTTTTGAAGAAGTTAAGCACGTAGTTTCTACACACAGTGTTGTATCGTTAGTTTTGAAGAAGTTAAGCACATAGTTTCACACATAGTGTTGTATCGTTAGTTTTGAAGAAGTTAAGCACGTAGTTTCACACACAGTGTTGTATCGTTAGTTTTGAAGAAGTTAAGCATGTAGTTTCACACACAGTGTTGTATCGTTAGTTTTGAAGAAGTTAAGCACGTAGTTTCACACACAGTGTTGTATCGTTAGTTTTGAAGAAGTTAAGCATGTAGTTTCACACACAGTGTTGTATCGTTAGTTTTGAAGAAGTTAAGCACGTAGTTTCACACACAGTGTTGTATCGTTAGTTTTGAAGAAGTTAAGCATGTAGTTTCACACACAGTGTTGTATCGTTAGTTTTGAAGAAGTTAAGCACGTAGTTTCACACACAGTGTTGTATCGTTAGTTTTGAAGAAGTTAAGCATGTAGTTTCACACACAGTGTTGTATCGTTAGTTTTGAAGAAGTTAAGCACCTAGTTTCACACACAGTGTTGTATCGTTAGTTTTGAAGAAGTTAAGCATGTAGTTTCACACACAGTGTTGTATCGTTAGTTTTGAAGAAGTTAAGCACGTAGTTTCTAATACAGTGTTATATGGTAAGTTCTCATGTAGTTAAGCACATAGTTTCACACACAGTGTTGTATCGTTAGTTTTGAAGAAGTTAAGCATGTAGTTTCACACACAGTGTTGTATCGTTAGTTTTGAAGAAGTTAAGCATG
>NW_024431169.1:0-1790 GCF_017639785.1 Mesocricetus auratus
TTTGTTTATCTCTACATATTAATCATAGAGAGTGTGTTTATATTGAAATATTAATCATAGATCATGTGTTATCTCTAGTAATCAATAACTGTGTGATTATCTCTAAATATTAATCACAGAGTTGTGTTTATCTGTAAATATTAATTATAGAGAGTGTATTTGTCTCTAAATATTAATCATATGGTTTGTGTAAATTTTCTACTTGGTAATCACTGAGTGTGTGTTTATCTCTAAATATTTATCATAGAGTGTTTGTTTATCTCTACATATTAATCATAGAGAGTGTGTTTATTTTGAGATATTAATCATAGATCATGTGTTTATCTCTAAATAGTAATCAATAACTGTGTGATTATCTCTAAATATAATCACAGAGTGTGGGTGTATCTGTAAATATTAATTATAGAGAGTGTGTTTATCTCTAAATATTAATCATAGAGTTGGATTCATTTCTAAATATTAATCATAGATTGTGTTTTATTTCTCTGCTCCTTGTATTCCTTATATATATCTAATATGTGTTTTATTTCCAATTTCTAATTTATTTCTAATTCCTTGTTTATTTTCAATTTCTGTTTTATTTCTATTTCCTCATTTATTTCAAAATCCTGATTTACTTCCAATTCCTGATTTAGTTTCAATTTGTAATGTATTTCTTATTTCTCAATAATTCTAATTTCTGATATTTCTGATTCATTTCTAGTTCCTGATTCATTTGCAATTCGTGATTTATTTCTAATTCCTGATTTATTTCTAATTCATGATTATATCTAATTCCTAATTGGTTTCTAATTCCTGATTTATGTCCAATTTATTTATTTCTCCTTTGCTTTGTCTCTAGGATTCTCTGCACTAATTTCCAGGCCTCCGTGGCAACTGAGTTGGACCAAGAGGGGAAATAAACCAGGCATTAAAATGTTGTTTGAAACTGTAAACTGTAATGCATGCGTGATGCATAACAAACACAGAACATGAAACACTGGTGCACACAACACACTGCTGATATATCCCTAGAGCAGCAGACTGGGCTGTGGTCCAGCAGGATTCTGGGAAACGTAGTACAGGTGGAATTCTGGGAAAGGTAGTCCAGGAGGAATTATAGGAAATGTAGTCCAGGAGGATTCTGTGAAATGTGATTCAGGAGGATTCTAGGAAGCATAGTCCTCTAGGAATTCTGGGAAATGAAGTCCTGAGGGAATTTCAGGAAACGTAGTCCAAGATGATTCTGTGAAACGTAGTCCAGGAGGATTCTGGGAAATATGGTCCAGGTGGATTGTGCAATATGCGGTTCAAGAGGATTCTGGAAAATGTAATCTATGAGGAATTGTGGGAAATGTAGTGAAGAAGAATTTTGTGGAATGTGGTCTCACAGGATTCTGGGAAACGTAGTGCACGAGCGATTCTGGGAAATGTAGTCTAGAAGAATTCTGGCGAATGTGATCCCGGAGGATTCTGGGAAATGTAGGCGGTGGGGGCATATGGGAAACCTGGGCCGAAAAGAATTCTGGGAAATGTAATCATAGAGTGTTTGTTTATATCTAAAAATTAATCATAGAGTGTGTGTTTATCTGTAAATATTAATCATAGAGAGTGTGTTTGTTTCTAAATATTAATCACAGAGTGTATTTATCTCTAAATATTAATCATAGGGTGTGTGTTTATCTCTAAATATTAATAATAGTGTGTGTTGCTCTCAAAATAATAATCAAAAATTTAGTTTTTATCTCCCAATATTAATCATAGATATGTGTTTATCTCTAAATATTAATCATAGAGTGTGTGTTTATCTT